>NW_022681458.1:78739474-78941974 GCF_009764315.1 Trachypithecus francoisi
ACCAGAGAGGAAAGAGCCAGAGTGAGACAGAGAGATGCAGAGTCCTCTTTCAGCCTTCAATTGAGTACTGATCAGCACAAGCATGTGAGAAACTGCCCAACATAGGGAATGAAACTAAGCAAAAGTAGCAGAGGGGAAAATCCTTGGAATTCATATAGCGCTGAAATTAGTTCATATTCCCCTGAAGAAAATGCAAAAGCCTCATAATTCATAGGGCATTAAGTGGGGTACATAGAAAGGCATAGCCCTGGTACTGGGGAAAAATTAGCCCTGGACTAAAGGCAGCTCCGATTCCACTTAGCAAAATTCAAAAGTAAGCCTTAACAGAATCAATATGCTTCCAAGGAACCTGCTGAAGTACTGAGCAAAGCTCAAGTATTTATAGCAATAAAAATATATCTAGCTCCCAACAAGATAAAATTCATGTCTGTCATCCAATCAAAACTTACCTGACATGCAAAAAAAAAAAAAAAAAAAACACACCTGACATGCAAAAAAAAAAAAAACCACACACACAGGAAAATACAACTCATGCTGAGGAGAAAAATCAATAAAAAGGAACACACCCAGAAATGACAAAGATGATACATTTAGTATATAAGGACATTAAAAGTTATTATAACTATATTCCATATATTCAAGATAATAGAGGAAAGAGTGCGAATGTTAAGTAGAGATGTTTATGGTATCAAAAAGACAAAATTTCTAGAGACAAAAAGTGCAATACCTGGCAAAAATTTAGCTGGATATAATTAACAGCAGATTAGACAATGCGGAAGAAAAGATTAGGAAATGAACACACAGCAAAAGAAACTATTAAATATGACCAACAGATATCAAATACTGGGAAACAATGAACAGAACAGCAGTGAGCTGTGGGACATAAATATAACTGGAGTCACCAAAATAGGAGGACAGAAAAAATATTTGACAATGTAACAGTCAAAATTTTTCAATTTTGAGAAAATGTACAGACCTACAGACTCTCAAAGCTCTACAAACCTGAAGCACAAGAACCAGGAGCAAAACTATATTGACACATATCACAATTAAATGGTTTATAACAAGTAATAAAAAGAAAATTCTGAAAAGCCACCAAGCAAAAAGACAAATTATATACAAAGGAACAAAAATAAGAATAACAGCAGATTTCTTCCTGAAACAATTCAGTCCAGAAGACAGCAAATGAGTATCTTTGAAGAACTGAAAAAATAAAAGACACATTTCAGTGTAGAATTCTATATGCCATGAAAATACCTTTCAAAAATAAGAGTGAAATAAAGAATTTTCTCTGACAGCGAACACCAAGAAAATTCGTTATGAGTAAGCCTGCATTACCAGGAATATTGAAGAAAGTCTTTAGGCAGAGTGAAAATCATAGCAGGTGAAAATCTGGATAAGTACTAAGAAATAGAAAGCACAAAAGCAGGGTTAATATGTAGGTAAATATGAAAGAGATTGTTTCTTAACTTTTAAATTACATAAAGTAATTCACTGTTAAAAGCAAAATGAATAACAATGTACTCTTGCTTTTATAACATGTGGGAATAAAATGTATGAAAATAGCACAAAGCCTTGGTAGAGAGAAATTGCAGTATCATATTAATTGAGGGTAAATTGTGGTAAGTTAAAGATGCATACTATATACACTACAGCGATTTTTTTTTTAAAAAAAGAAGGAAAGAAAGAAAAAGAAAGGAAAGAAAGAAAGAAAGAAAGAAAGAAAGAAAGAAAGAAAGAAAGAAAGAAATGTAGCTAATAAGCCAGCAAAGGACCTATATGGAAGTATAACAAAACAAACAAACAAAACCCTCAATCCAAAACAAGGGAGAAAATGAGGAAAAATATTTCAAGATTTGAAAGCCATCCAAGGATCATATGAGATTGACTCTTTCCAGGATAGTTTAGAAGGCCTTTTTCCCTTACTTTACAATATCATAATTCTTTTTTCAGCTATAAATTTGTGGTCTATAGTGAAGTCAATAGTCAATAATCAGATTTTAGGACAATAATAAAAAATGGAAAGAACCTTCAATTGCTGCATAGTAAAACATTTGTTCTCAAACTGAAATATATCCTCTGAAAAACTGTTCAAATATCCATGTGTCTGTAGCAAGCTGAACACAGGGCACACTCACAAGAGTACACACCTGATAGAGGACGTAGACATATTCTGGTGGGAGAGTATCAGCTCAAGAAGCCTTTAGTGAGCAACTGCTTATGCTTGCGGCTAAATTCATCCCGCAGGGACGACAGGAGCTCATTTAAGCCTGAGCTGGCCTATGCATTCATTACCAGCTGCAGATAATAATTGAGGATCTGAAGCTTGATTGGAAAGTCAGTATTTTAGTTAATGAGAAAACTTTTCCATAAATCTAAGATGATAAGACACAGGTTAGGGTCAGAAATAAATCAGGCCGGAGTCAGGACACAAATCAGCAAATACAGTCACAATGTCCAGGGGAAAGAAACTAAGGAAACAGTATGGGCTAGTCAGCTGACTTCTTTTCACTTCTTTAACACCTTCACTAATCTTCTCTGAATTTGTCCCTCTTTGGGAATACAGTGGGCCAGTGTGACTGGCTAAGAACAGCTCACTTATTTTGCGGTGCGTGCCAACAGGCCCACCTGTCTGGAGGAATTCTAACAGCTGAATCTCTCCCGATATGCACCAGACCCCCTCAGTAGCAACCACATCAAATGCTCTATCTTACCAGGGACTCTTCTCAGCACTCCGCAGGTTGTTGATGAAACAAAAACCAGAACAACGCAATCTAGTTAATATGGAAGTTACTCTCATGATCCCTGGAACTATTAGTACTATTAGGGGTGTTCTTCACTCTTAAAAAAGACGTAAGAGGCCGAGTGCGGTGGCTCACGCCTGTAATCCCAGCACTCTGGGAGGCCTAGGCGGGTGGATCACGAGGTCAGGAGATCGAGACCATCCTGGCTAACACGGTGAAACTCCGTCTCTACTAAAAATACAAAAAATTAGCCGGGCGAGGTGGCGGGCGCCTGTAGTCCCAGCTACCCAGGAGGCTGAGGCAGGAAAATGGCGTGAACCCGGAAAATGGCGTGAACCCGGGAGGCGGAGCTTGCAGTGAGCTGAGATCCCGCCACTGCACTCCAGCCTGGGAGACAGAGCGAGACTCCGTCTCAAAAACATAAAATAAATTTTAAGAAAAAGACACAAGAAAGCAATGTCCCTCTTATTCCCCTAGCATTGAGAATGAAGTCCACGCCTAGAAAGGGTAGAGCCAAGAGAATTTTGAAGAGCCAGGGTCTTCATTTATCCTGCCTAAAGAGTGCCCTGCCGACTGACTTCTTTTTGTATGCTGTAAGCCATTGGTTCCTGCGCCAGTTGAATAGAATTTATCTGATACCTGCAGCCGAAAGCATTCTAAATGATACAATTTTTCAGGCAATATATTTCACAAACAAATAAAATAAACCTAGGAGGTAAAGTGACTTAACCAAGGCCATAAAGCTAATTAAGAGTGTTGGGGCCAAAGGAACTTCCCCTTCACCCTCTGAAGGTTAACTGCATAATCGACTCACAATAAGGCAGATTAGTAAGAGAAAAGGCTTTACAAATGTATTACTACCAAGTGAATAGGGAGAAAAAGAGTCATTACGCAGTTTCCAGTGGGGTACAGAGACCCACATATCCTACTTCTTAGAGGAAGGGGAAATGGGGATATGTGGATGACTTTAGGGGAATCATAAATGATGTTTAAGGGAAGTCAGTGGTCTGGGGCAAAGTCTGTTGGGACCGTAGAGCGGATAATGGTTTATGCCAAAAGTCTTTCCAGGTGTGTTGATACACTTCTGTCTTCCTTCCTAGGATACGGGTTCAACCAATGAAAACTCAGGGAAGAAACCAGAGGTAATTGTTTTTTTCTTTGGGAAGTCTGGACTTTAACAGATAAGGGAATTTCAGAGAACAATTTTACCTGTGCTTAGAGAGAAATGGTGATGGGGCAGAGGGGACTCCAGAGAGACCTTGAGGCCTCTTCTTCTGTTTGGCATGTACAAAGCATCATATTCTGGGGTATTGGTTTCTGAGTCCCCACAACAGCAAAGTCAGGGCTAGGCTAGCAATCCGTTGTGTACTGAGCAGTTGCAAGCTATACTCCAAGTATTACCATATCAAATATAGGTGCACTCACATATCTGTTATTAATATGTGATCTATAATTATTAATCTATAATTAATATTAATTATATTAATTAATGTTATTAATATTAATCTATAATTAATAATCACTTTTACCCAAAGAAATTAGCATCACCACTACTTCCTGAGTCATTTGTTTTACCTGACTTTCTAAGACTGACTTTATTCAGATAATCTTTATAATATAGTCTTTATAATATGCACTTGCAAGTGTGATATTCAAAATATTCAGCAGTTGAGATGGCAGAAAACCCATACAATCAAGAATGAATACTGGCTGTACTGCAAGGACAGGGTTCTACAGGCCCTTGTTTGCCAGCCCTTACTCTTTCAATTGCTGGAACAGGGGGATGTCTTGGGATCCCCAGAAAGAGAATAGGTGCCAGGAAAGTTCACTGTGGGGGAAAGTTGTTCAATATCTTAAAAAACTAGTTTGACTGGCCACTGCATGCCGAATGGCTCTCAGTGCTGCATTTCATACAATGTAGTACTTAATAATCTTGGGTGTGTTTGTCTCATCCTCTCCTCCACATAGACTATAAATTATTTGGGAACAGGATAAGATCTCACATTGTCAGATTTGCTCTGTATTACCAATAATACTTAGTGCCTAGGAGTTCAATAATTAATGAATAATCAAATATTAATGAAAATAACCAAAATACTAAAATAGGCACGAAAAAATATCCCATTCTCTAGTCTCATTATGCATCCTACTAATGTTTATTAAGGGACACTAAGTCCCAGGCAGAGAACTGGGTTTTAGAGATAAGGAGGAAAATAGTTATAGAACCTCATGAAAACTGTAAGATTTACGTTTTAAAGGACTCAGATCTTGTCTAAGAATTTTGAAAAAACAGCTGGTATGTATGAGAGCAAAGGCCCAGAAACACAGAGAAGGGCCTTTGGAAAGTACAAATTTTAGAAAGCTGAGGGTTCCTAAGTCGTCGTGTTCTGTCTCTCTTCAAGGTCACTAAGCTTCCCATCAGGAAACTAATGATTTCCTCATCACCATCTTTGTTCTTTCTGTAGTATTTGACACTAGTGACCACCACCTTGGTATTATTCTTCCTACATCTCTAACCACTTCACTGATGCTTTTATTGGCTCCTCTTCCCTTTCTAGGCCTGAGAAAAGGACATGGTTCTCAGAAATTTATTGTAAGTCCCTTACCTTGTGGATACAGTCTCTCCTTTGAAGACCCAACCACCACTCCAACGGCAATTATCAGAGCTGGCAGTTGGCTTCCAAATCTCAAATCTTCATTGTTCTCTTCCCCTCTAACTAGTCTATACACCCCTTCAGCAACTCCAAACTAACTCTCTGCCTGACTAACCCACTTCTGGTCATGACACCACCACCCTTCATGTTATCCTGTTTTGTACCCGGAAATCACATTTGATTCTCGTCTCACTCCCTCATCAGCCTAGCAAAGTGGAACACACCTGAGATCTGGAGTCAGGAAGACCTGAGTTCAAATCTAGTCACCAGTTACTAGCCAGGTGAACCTGGGTATGGTCATTAACACTGCAGCTCCAAATCCATCAATTATTCAGTGGTGACAACATTTCCCAGCTATGGGAATTAAAGAAAAACATGTGTATAAAATATCTGATATGTAGCAGGTGTTTCCCTTAAACTTCTCCATAAAATTAATTGTTCTACATAAATGGCACTGCCTACATCTTTCAAATCTACATCAAATATTTGTTTTAAATTTTTCTCAGTGGAGATATTTCACCTCACTGAGCCTTAAAGAATTTTGTTTGGGCTCATCTCATAGCATTAACCCCATTTTGAAATTGTTGGTACTTAACATCACAAGCTGAATTTTTGGGATTTTTCAAATTTGCTCTGCCCAGTATGGTAACTATTCAAATTTAAATTTGTGACTATTCAAATGTAAATGTAAATTAACTAAAATTAAACTTTATTTGAAACTAAATTAGTCAGTTACACTGGCCACATTTCAGGTGCTCAATAACTACATGTGGCTAGTAGCTACTATAACATAGTATACTAATGAATGTTACCAAGAATTATAGAATATTTCTTATCATCTAGATGTTTAACTTCCCTGGGGGCCGAAACTGTATCTCTGTATATTATTTATTTTTGTATCCTCTGTCATCCATTGTACTTGGTGGGTGCTTTAAAAAGTACATATTTTACAAATAAGTAAATGAATAGATATCCAAAAGGTGCTTCTTAATATCTCTGATATTATGCACTATTGATTCTGAGTCAATAACTACATTGTGTTTATATTCTTCTGAAGAGGATCACGGCACAGCCTCCTCAGTTACCTGCCCAACACATCTCTCCAATGCAGATTTAGCCTCACCAGGCTGGTTCTAAGACTTTTTGAAGAAGAATGGAAAGAAAGAAAGTAAACACAACACAAAATATTCAAGAGTAGGTGGGGAACATTTAGAGGGCAGCAGTTTAGAGCTTGCTCAAGTATGTAAGGGTAATACACTGTTAAAAAAGAAAACTGGGCATTTTAACAAATATTGCAAGTACTTATATGCCACTTTCCTCGTGTGGAAGAAATAGAAGTAAAGACTTGAGGCACTGGGATTGTTCATTATCACATGGACTTTGTTTTCTTAACTATTAATATAATGCTCTTATAGGACTGAAACCATATTGATCATGATTTTGTAAGTATTATAATTACATATCACCATATTGTAATATTTTTTCTTCATTTGCAAAGATTTTCTATTATATGACTTCTATTTCACATAATAGTACATTTGCTCACAGTGGCCTTTTCATAATAAAAAAAAAGTCTAGAATTATATTGGACAAAAATATATGATGTACCCCAAAAATGTATACAACTACCCCCAAAATATATACAACTACTATGTACCCACAAAAATCTAAAATTTAAATTTAAAAATTTGAATAAAAATAGATGACTTTTTCATTTTCACACTGTGGTTATTCATAGACAATCCTAAGAACCAATGTAAAGTCATATAAACATCCACAACATGATATTGGTTAACACTGGCCTTCAGAATTTCCAGAAAAGGAATAGACTCCTCTCACAGCAGGCTGAGACAGGTGCATTCTCTAAGAGGGGCAGGTTTGTTACATATGTATACATGTCCCATGTTGGTGTGCTGCACCCATTAACTCGTCATTTACATTAGGTATACAGCCCCTTGACTCCTTCTGACATTAATGGGCATCCCACAGCCAGATCTTTGTGCCCTGCCATGAGAATTTACCCAACTGTAAAATTACATTCTACATAGTTTCATGTGGGAAGATGACGCATGTCACTCCTGGAAACCATCACATGTTCCCTATAAATTATTTGGCTAAGCAGCTCTTGCCATGGGTAGTCAGTTTTAGCCTTAAAATTTTTTTACCTTTACCTCAACTGCCTAAGAATGGCAAAGAAAGGTATTTTCACTGTTGCACAATCTATAATAGGAAGTCCAAGAAAACACTGAATTACTGTTGCCTCAAGTTTTTTTTTTTTTTTTTTTTTTTTTGGTAGTAAGAGACTTGCCATATTATTTTACCTGATACAAAGTCAATCATTAGCAAGTACTTTGACAGCCTCTAACTGAACAGGTTACTGGGCCAGATATGTTAAATGCTCCTTATGAGAGCATAAATATTTTACATAGTTAATTCCTCTTTATTTGGCTTTTTCACTTAGGTTTAGGATGATGCTAATCAATCATATGGTTTTCACAATCAATTTTCAATTAATGCAGTATAGCTTCAATTAAAATACTTTCTTAAAATTTTCATTCTCCAATCATTGTGACAGGACACCTGTGTTCTTTCCACCAACTACTGCCAGTAACTAGTTGTATGACTCAGTTAACTTTTTAGATGTATATTTCTCTGCAACTACAAAATAAATATAGTACTAAATTATTTCACAAGTTTCCTGGAAGAATTTAACAAGATAATGTATAAGAAAGTACCTAACACAAGATCTAGTAGATGGTAAGTGTAGTAGACATTGATTAAGTTTTAATTCAGCACATATTCAATATGTATAGCGAAAATCTACCAGTCAAATTCATCTTATTCCTTCTCAAATTCCACTACCTTTCACCTTCACAATTAGTATTTGTAAGTATTCTACTATTCTCTCGACGCTTTCCTTTGTTCGTTTGGTTGTATATTCATTACAATTTTGACATACATAAGACGACATTTCTTTTTTTATATATGCTTTAAGTTCTAGGGTACATGTGCACAACATGCAGGTTTGTTACATATGTATACATGTCCCATGTTGGTGTGCTGCACCCATTAACTCGTCATTTACATTAGGTATATCTCCTAATGCTATCCCTCCCCCCTACCCCCACCCCATGACAGGCCCTGGTGTGGGATAATCCCCACCCTGTGTCTAAGTGTTCTCATTGTTCAATTCCCACCTATGAGTGAGAACATGCAGTGTTTGGTTTTCTGTTCTTGGCGATAGTTTGCTGAGAACGATGGTTTCCAGCTGCATCCATGTCCCTACAAAGGACATGAACTCATCCTTTTTTTATAGCTGCATAGTATTCCATGGTATATATGTGCCACATTTTCTTAATCCTGTCTGTCATTGATGGACATTGGGGTTGATTCCAAGTCTTTGCTATTGTAAATAGTGCCGCATTAAACATATGTATGCATGTGTCTTTATAGTAGCATGATTTATAATCTTTTGGGTATATACCCAGTAATGGGATGGCTGGGTCAAATGGTATTTCTAGTTCTAGATCCTTGAGGAATCGCCACACTGTCTCTTCCACAATGGTTGAACTAGTTTACAGTCCCACCAACAGTGTAAAAGTGTTCCTAATTCTCCACATCCTCTCCAGCACCTGTTGTTTCCTGACTTTTTAATGATCGCCATTCTAACTGGTGTGAGATGGTATCTCATTGTGGTTTTGATTTGCATTTCTCTGATGGCCAGTGATGATGAGCATTTTTTCATGTGTCTGTTGGCTGCATAAATGTCTTCTTTTGAGAAGTGTCTGTTCATATCCTTTGCCCACTTTTTGATCTGGTTGTTTGTTTTTTTCTTGTAAATTTGTTTGAGTTCTTTGTAGGTTCTGAATATTAGCCCTTTGCCAGATGAGTAGATTGCAAAAATTTTCTCCCATTCTGTAGGTTGTTTGTTCACCCTGATGGTAGTTTCTTTTGCTGTGCAGAAGCTCTTTAGTTTAATTAGATCCCATTTGTCAAGTTTGGCTTTTGTTGCCATTGCTTTTGGTGTTTTAGTCATGAAGTCCTTGCCCATGCCTATGTCCTGAATGGTATTGCCTAGGTTTTTCTTCTAGGTTTTTTATGGTTTTAGGTCTAACATTTAAGTCTTTAATCCATCTTGAATTAATTTTTGTATGAGGTGTAAGGAAGGAATCTAGTTTCAGCTTTCTACATATGGCTAGCCAGTTTTCCCAGCACCATTTATTAAATAGGGAATCCTTTCCCCATTTCTCGTTTTTGTCAGGTTTGTCAAAGATGAGATGGTTGTAGATGTGTGGTATTATTTCTGAGGGCTCTGTTCTGTTCTATTGGTCATATCTCTGTTTTGGTACCAGTACCATGCTGTTTTGGTTACTGTAGCCTTGTAGTATAGTTTGAAGTCAAGTAGTGTGATGCCTCCAGCTTTGTTCTTTTGACTTAGGATTGTCTTGGCAATGTGGGCTCTTTTTTGGTTCCATATGAACTTTAAAGTAGTTTTTTTCCAATTTTGTGAAGAAAGTCATTGGTAACTTGATGGGGATGGCATTGAATCTATAAATTACCTTGGGCAGTATGGCCATTTTCACAATATTGATTCTTCCTATCCATGAGCATGGAATATTCTTCCCTTTGTTTGTGTCCTCTTTTATTTCATTGAGCAGTGGTTTGTAGTTCTCCTTGAAGAGGTCCTTCACATCCCTTATTTCTACAGAAAACATTAAACATAAAAGCTAAGATTTGACATCTTATCAGCTTTTGGAAAAATTGTGAAATTCATTTAACTATCTCCGTGTCCACAATGAATAAACTTAAAGTGAACAGTGGTGAGATGTCAGAAAAGTGACCTCTCAGGAAAAAGGCAGAGATGTATCACCCTCCAAAGCAAGACCTTCAAGAGTAGTTTGGTATGATCTGTAGTAGAGCTAAGTTTCTTTTGGCTTCATTGGCAGAAGCTCTGGTTTCTCATGTTGTTTGTTCAACCTAACTATAAATGGGAAAATCTGATTCTGTTTCATATGGTACCTAAAATTCTGAAATGGGGATGGGGAGGCAGAGTATGATTATCTGCAAAGGATATTTATTAAGGAAACATCACAAGATACTTTCAAGACCTAAGGGAGGACTAGTCTTTAGCACATAGAAGTTGCTCAGTAAATATGTGTTGAATAATGAATAAAGCAAGAGCCAAGTGTTTCATTTTATCTTTTTTATCTCATAGCACTCAGTGAAATATAAGTACAGAAGAGGTGCTCAACAAATACTTGTTGAAATGAATGTAAATTTTGTTGAGCAAACCGTATTCCTTGAGTTATTCTTTTTGAACCCTTAGGTTGCTCCATTAGGTCAATTCCACTGAGCTACTATTAAGATCTTGAATTCAAAATTTGTCTGGAGGACCTGGGAAAGGCATATCAATTCATAAATATCAGTTTTCTCACTTGAAACTGAAGCCCAATTCTAAGACACTTTTTTTATACTAATTTTCTTTCCTTGACAAGCATTTAAGAGAACTCTTCAACTTACTCCCCATCTGTGATATTTTGAAATATATAGTTGTTCTATCACCCTATTTCCTGGCATACAACTCCTAAAATCCTTAGAACTTCCATGGCAATGTCTTTTTGTATGATCATGACTGAAAACTGGCAGCCCCTAGGTGGCATCGGGATGGAGGCTCATCACCTGAATGACCAAGGCAGGATTAGAAGCTTGGGACTCAGCCCCATGACCCAACCTCTAGGGAGGGTAGAGGGACTAAAGTTAAATTTATCACCAGTGGCCAATTATTTCATCGATCATGCCTAGTAATGAAGCCTCCATAAAAATTCAAAAGGGTTTGGAGAGCCTCCGGATAGCTGAACATGTGGAGGCTTACTGAAAGGTGAACAATAATTTATCCATGTGTCAGGAGACTGGCACATCCCAGCTCCTTGGGCACAGAAGCTCCTACGTAGGAGCACTTCCAAATGTGGCCCTATGTATCTCTTCACCTGGCTGTTTATTTATATCCTTTAAAATAATATTTGTAATAAATGGGTAAACCTAAGTAAGGATTTCCCTGAGTTCTATGACCTATGTAGCAAATTAATCGAATCCAAAAGAGGAGCTCATAGGAATCCCAACTTGTAGCCATTTGGTAAGAAGTTCTGGAGGCCCAGACTTGCGATGGATGGGAAGGAGGGGGCAGTCTTGTGGAAGTGGCCCTCTACTTGTGGTTTCTGGGGCTATCTTCAGGTAGATAGCCTCAGAGTTGAATTGAATTGGAGGATACTAGCTGGTGTCCACTGCAGAACTGATTGCTTGCTTAGTGTGTGGGGAGGAACCCCGCACGTTTGGCCACAGACATCTTCTGTGTTGATTGTTGTTCAGTGAGAGAATAGAAAAAGCCCTTTGAGTCTGTGTGTAAGTTGTCTTTTCCAGTCACACCACTGTGAACACACACACAACTAGAAGAGCCACAAGGGTTTTGTCAAAATAAATTCTTGGAAATATATTGAGTCAAACTCAACATGTTCAGCTTGAATTCAAAACTCTCAGAAGTTCAATTTCTCCTTAGTCCAGTCTTACCCCCATAATGCACCATAAATTACTAGTTAGATTTCTCCATCCTCCCCAATATACGATAGTCATTCACACCTTTTGTTGTTTCTCTTACTTACACTTTGATATAGTCTCTTTCTTTATTCCAGAATCTTTCATTCTAGAATTTTAAGTCTGATCAATGTAAACTCCAATGGCACCTTCCTTTACATGGTAGGTATTTGTGTTCATCCTTTTAAGCTCCCGCGACCTCATATTACTTCAGAATATTTTGTCTTTTGTATATGCTATTCTGCAAAACCTAACTTTCCATTGATTGAAAATTCTCCGAAGGCAGAGAACATATTACTTTCTTTGTTTTTTCGTAAATCTCATAACACCTGTTATGGCACCTAACGCTCTGAGAAGTCAATGGATTCCTGCGAGTTTAAATAGGATGGAATAGAATTGAGTGGCAAGATTATTTAAGGACAGAAAAAAAAAGAAACTTTGTAATAATCAGCTATGCTAAAATTATCCATAATAACTAACAAGGCTAAATTTAAGGGAAAATGTTCCAATCGTAAAGATGGTCGTATCGCAATACCGTGTATTTGACTAACTGATATTTTTTATTGTCATTTTTGCCCCACTGTAATGTAAACTCCACTGGGCAGACATTATTGCCATTTTTTCTTCACTATTGTGTCCCTTGTGCTAAGAATAATGCCTGGCACATCGTAGATGCTCAATATACATTGATCCAACTGATTGGATGAGGCCCACCCACATTGGGGAGGGTAATCTGCTGTACTCAGTATACTCACTTGAGTTTATCTCATCAAAACACACCCTCACATAAACAGTCAGAATCATGTTTGACCAAATATATAGCCATCCCATGGCCTAGTCAAGCTGACACATAAAAGTAACCATCACAGGCCGGGCACTGTGTCTCATATCTGTAATTCCAAAACTAAGGGAGGCCAAGGTGGGCGGATCACCTGAGGTCAGGAGTTTGTGACCAACCTGGCCAAAATGGCGGAAACCTGTCTCTGCAAAAATACAAAAATTAGCTGGGCGTGGTGGCAGGTGCCTGTAATCCCAGCTACTCGGGAGACTGAGGAAGGAGAATCTCTTGAACCTGGGAGGCAGAGTTTGTAGTGAGCTGAGATCACGCCTTTGCACTCCAGCCTGGGTGACAAGAGCAAGACTCCATCTCAAAAAAAAAAAAAAGAAAAAGAAAAAGAAAAAAAAAGTGAGCCTCACACCCATCATTATCTACCAGTTTTGGAAAAGATGACAGATGATATCTGGACACCTAATCACCACCTCAATTATTTTCCTTTCACCCTCCGGGTCCTATTAACAGCAACAAATATAATACTCAAAAATGAAACATTAGGCCCTTTACAAATTTTTGTTAGAGCATCAAGCATGCTTGCTTGCTGGCTTACTTTTTCTGTATGACAAGTAACACTCCTTGCAGAGTAGGGTGGAACAGAAAAACTAGATCAGATTCATATTCATGGGTGATCTTAAATTTGTAGTCACTGAAATATTATAGCTATCAATTGTATACTTTTTATTTTTGCAAAGTGCATTGAATCCTAGGTACATATGTATTATTTAAAGATCTGGAGAAAAATATTTGTGGTTATTTTGAAGGATATCAGCTAACAATGAAAAGAAAGCAAAAAAGTTAATATACTTTTTGTGTCAAGATATTTGTGATAGAAATTTTATTTTTATTTTAAGAGGTAGTAGGTTTTCATTTTCTAGCTTACAACCTGACATAAATAGTTGATGAGTCATCAAATTTCATTGTCCTTAAAGTAGGTTATGGTTTGGGAGGTGATGCTTTGTACTTATCTGTATTTATGATAATACATGATTTTATTTTTTTCAATGAGACAAATTGTTTTGTAAAAAATAATAAATCTTAATCTATTGATCACCTACCATGTGCCAGGCTTTCCTGTCACCTTTCATATTTTGAAGGTAAATATTTCCTTGCTTTCTTGGTTACTTTATAACCTCTCAGTTACCATGTTCTACCATTTTAACACTTAAAGAGGTAGAATGTGGGATTATCATTTCCCAGACTCTTGCATGGAGAAGGAACATTAAGGTCATCTCATTCAATCTTCCATCTAATACTTAAAACAACTCTACAATATCACTAAAATGAATCTTGGGAAACATACCTACTGATGATAAATTCATACCCACGGCAGTCCACTATATAATTGAATAGGTTTGTGATTAAAAAGTTCTTTCCTATCTGGCTGGAAAATACAATCTCTTTCTTTTGTTTTGTTTTGTCGTTTTTGCTTTGTTTTGGCTTATATTTCTTATCTTTCCCTTTCTCATTCAAGGGAATATTTGTATCTATTTGGGAAAGGGATATGGCAAAATAGAACTTAGAAATCATTGTGGCTTTGTTTTTCAAAAGCCTAAGGCTTCCGAGGAATTTAAGTTAAGGTACTGAAGAATACAAGGGAAAAAAGATTTTCCCCATAGTAAGAAAATATTTCTCAGACCCTGGGGAGAAGAAGAAAGAGACAGCAACAACTTCATGGCTTCCAAGAGTAGAGGGGATCTCTACTCCACTTCCTACTAAGACTGAATGTGAGGCAGCCAAATGCCAAGCAGAGATATTTGAGCAGTTAATCATGGCGTTAAGCCCAAGATCAGCTTCACCCACGGTTTCCTCACCCTATAGAGTGTAGCCTATCTGAAAGGGCATATGTATACATAGATTGTGTCATCAGCTACCTGTGGGATTGATGACTGAGAACTGCAGCCCCTATCCTCAACACAAAGGCAATGCCCAAGATTCCAGAATTGAATGATAACTTGAGGAGGAGGCAGCATCCTTAGTTGGGCTGGACTTTTTTTTTCATAAACTCAATAGAACAGAGGCTAAAAAGCAGAAATTATGTTATTACAGGTGATTAGGAAAGTACTGGAGATAGAGAGCAGAACAATGGTTACCAGAAGGATAGTGCAGGGGATGGGGATGGTTAAAGTGTACAAAAATATAGTTAGATAGAATAAATAATGTATAGTATTTGATAGCACAATGGGATGACTACAGTCAACAATAATTTATTGTACCTTTTAAAATAACTAAAAGAGTATAATTGGATTGTTTGTAACACAATGAAGGATAAATGCTTGAGGTGATAGGTACCTGATTTACCCTGATGTAATTAATATGCATTGTGTGCCTGGATCAAAATATCTCATGCACCCTATAAATACATATCCTACTATGTACCCACATAAATTACAAATTAACAACAAAAAAAAAGAAAGTACTTTTTTGTCCACCTGAATCGTGGATTGATTCTTAGTCTTTTTGGTTATATTGTGCTTCCTCCTGTGTCATGGTTTTCTTCATTGAAGAAGTACCGTCAGCATCCTTAAACTTTGCAACCAGACTGATGATCATTACCAGGGTGTGATTTACGAGTAGAGTATCTCACCATCTCTCCTCTTCTGGTCATTATGCTTCCTTTCATGTAGCAAGAGATAGCGGTGTTTGGCAGCCACACACACTGATAGCCCAAGCTACAAACAACTAAAATCTCAAAGTGATTTTCATTCACATAACAAAAAAGAATGACTTTCTAGCTAGATTTTTAAAGATAAAATTAGAATTTTACTTTTCCCATTATTGATCCAAGATAATTAATAATAGAAAATATATATTAAATTACACGTATATGCATACCTATATATCTTATATGTATGTGAAATGAATACAACAATGATAAAAGAAATAAGAAGGAATATTCAGTTTCTACATAGAAATCATGTTGTCTGTGAACAAACACAGTTTTAAATCTTCCTTCCTAATCAACATATTTTTATGCTATATTTTTGTCTTATATTAGTTATAATTCCCAGTATGATGTAGAAAATGAATGATGAGAGGGGATGTCCTTTTGGGCTTAATATTAATTACTAGTAAATTCATTTATTTTTCTTTTTCTATCTCTTTTCTCTTGGGAACACATGTGCAAAACGTTTTGATGTTTATATTCTTCATTAAACCCTACAGTGCCCCTCTTTTGGTTTAGTTTATTGTGTTAATGTTCATTTATCTCAGGATTTCCACTCACGTTCTTTCCTGCAGGCATCCACTCACATTTATTTGATATAAATTCTTGGATAGGTATATATCCTCGATAAATACATACAGTTGTATTTGTGAGATGTTTTAATGCCCCTATAATTTCTATGTATGGTATTATGTAACCTTATAAATTCAAATGTATTATATTAGACTCTCTGATTTTAGAGGTTTCTGATTTGATGTGAAGTATGTTTGCTCTCACTCTGCTTTACGGCATCTGAAAATCTGCCAAAAGGCATCATGGTGTATCATAAGATCTTCTTGATAAATGTTATCAATCCATTAATCCTCATCCTTTAAGTCTAACCATTCCATTTGTACAAATCCACCTAAATGTACCATCATCTAGTCCAAGTTATATATGATGCCATTGGATTCTGAGCATTTGCGAGACCCTTACTTCTGTCTATGTGAGGAAGTTAGAACATACAAGGAATGAACTAGTTTGTAGAAAACAGTTGCAAAGTTGAAAGTGGAGATTCTAGGATGTAGGGGTCTTTGCTTTAGGAACAAATCCTGCTCAGGTTCCCAAAAGATTTCTTCATATATCACACAAACAAGTAAACCCATTTATATAACTATCTGAAACATCTTTCCTAAGACACAGCATAAATGACACAGGATCTACAGAGCATTACATGTATGGAGAAACAAAAGAAACATCTCCGTATTTTCCTGCCTATCCAAGAAACTCTACCTGCTAAGGTAACCTACTAGAGATAATACTAGTTTAATTGGTAGATTTTTCTTATCATTCTAGAATTCTACATGTTTGAACAATTCCATTCCTTTGCCTTTTCTTGCACCATAATTGACCACAAGACAAATGTTTGAACTGAGAGTTTTCTTGATTAGTCTTGCCACATTCCTACCACAAATACATGCTCATGTGCACACTAATACACACCAACACTAACAGGGCATCAGCAGCTAAAGCTTCATGCTGCTATGCAGCAAAAATCTCTAGCATTATATTATGGATTGCCCAGGTATTTACACATCCAATCAAAGGTGAAGTTCATAGTCAACCCTACGGAAGAGAAGAGTGATGCTCTCAGTGACATTTTGGAACCTCCGCAACCTCATGAAGATCTATGAGCACAGCTTACTGTGTGTTACCATCAGGAGGTAAAGGGACTGCCTGCTGTCTCACACTGTCTACACCCTGATTTTGATGAGGAAATGTTGCCTAGAAAAGTAATATTCTATTAATGGAAGACAATGAATGCAAAGATGTTTATATGGCAGATGGCTAAATATTTGTTGATTTTAACTGAGGCAGAGAAAGTCTACACTGGAAGTAACAACAAAGTACGTTTTCCTAAAAGTTTACACATTCCCCAAAATATCACAAAGGGATTCTTTGATATAACTCATCTCAAAATTACCAAAGTGATTAAATATAATCAGATCTTGAATCCAGGAATTTTCACACTTTTCTTTTATTCTGTCATCAATTTTTATATGTGAGGCTTGATTATTGGCCCCTACCCAGCTTAGGTCTTCCAACTTTAGCTATAAGTCCCAGGGTCTTGCCTGTGGCCACTGCTCAACTGAGGCTCTGCTCTTGCCGAGAGCCTCTTGGCTTCAAGCCTAAACTCTGACCTGTTCTTGCCCTGCAGGTGTTTTGGCATTCCTGGTCTGACTTTGGAAGGAATCCAGGCTTTCTCTGATCTCTGGGACACTTTACCTATGCCATGTTCTTTGTTTTCAGCTACTGTAATCTTTTTCAGAATTCCATGAAACAGTTTCATTTTTGTTCCTTTCCTTCGTAATTTGTAGGAATTAAAAAGTCATTCATGCATTTATTTACTCAATCAAGCAAATATTTATTGAGCAAAGTCAATGGCCTCAGCACTGTTAGTCACATGTACAGAATATGCTTTAACGGAACATATGGATTTTTTCCAAATTAGCTTTTTATGAACTGAAAATTGAGCTTATGTTAGTTTAACATTTTTTATTGCACAGCTCAAAGTAAAAAGTAAAAATCTTTTAACAGCTGCTCCTATCCCTTTGCCACAATCCTATTCCTCAGTAATATAATAGAAGTTAGCAAAAACTATAAGAAAAATATACAGACCTTACCTTTCAAGAGACACATAGACAGAATTTATTTCTGTGCATTTCTTCACAAAAGAAAGTCTAGTAGTTGTGGAGTGACATATCTCACATGAGGAGAAGAATAAGTCGTATTATTTTACTTTTAATCAAAACTATGTCATTTCTTCCCACCTCACTCCAAATCCAATCCATAGTGCCAAAACCACACTTCCCAGTATACGGTGATGAAATCAGGAGAAGGTTGAATGAAAGAGGTTCATTATATAGAAACTGTCACCCATACTAAGAAGAAGTAAAAGAGGACTAGTCCAAGTTTACTTCATAGATGCTTTCACATCTTGTTTTACCCTCAGAGTGCTATTAGATTGAAGAAATACCAACCAAAGAAAGTTGCAAAGACTTGATGGGATTATATGAAATTTATATATGTGACAACAGTAGTCACCCTCTCCTCACATGTGGAACAGGATATATCAGATCTATGTACCAACATCTTTTAAAATGTTTTCTCAGCTTTATTGATGTATGATTGACAAATAAAAACATTGTATCTATATTAAGGTATAATGTAGTGTTTTGACACAAGTTTGCATTGTGAAATAATTCCCACAATCAAGATAATTAATGTATCCATCATCTCTCATAGCAAGTTTCACATATACAATATATTATTATTAACTATAGTCACCATGTTTTACATTAGATCTCTAGAACTTATTCATCTCATAACTGAATGTTTGTACCCTTTGACCAACAGCTCCCTATTTCCCCCACCCTTCAGCCCCTGGCAGCCACCATTTTACTCTCTGTTTCTCTAAGTCTGACATTTTTTTAATATTCCACAATAAGTGGTAGCATGTGGTATTTGTCTTTCAGTGCCTAGTATATTTCACTTAGCTTAATATCTTCTAATTTCATCCACATTGTCCCAAGTAGGAGAATTTTCTTCTTTTTTAAGGCTTAATAATATTTCATTGTGTACACATTTTCTTTAGGTACACACACACACACACATGCATATATACGGTCAGAATTTCTATATTCATCTATTGATGAACACTTAAGTTGTTTCATTTATTGACTTCACTATTGTGAATAATGCTGCATTGAACATACTGATTTCATTTCCTTTGGATGTATCCCCATAAGTGGGATTGCTGGATCATATGGTAGTCCTATTTTTAGTTTTTTGCCAACATCTTTTATTTTAGAATAACACTGAGTTTTGCTCAAGTGACTTATTTGGAAAAAGTTCACTTGCCAATACAGAGATGACTCAGATTAAATTTGTCTTCGCCTTTTCACACTAACAAGCTTGGAATATTCCATTTAAGAAAATTTCCTAGGACCTTTCATTAAACTCAATGTGGCATTCTTTGAGTAAGGTGTCTTGGAATTTACATTCATTTATTCATTTAGCAAATACCTACTGGCTACTAACCATGTATCAAGCACTGTTCCAAGTGCTGGGGAGACCTTAGTACAAAAGAGATAAAATTTTCAGCTCTTCATGGAGCTTATGTTTTACTAGGGGGAGGTAGGAAAATAAGCAAATAAATATACAGGATGCTGAGTGTATTGAGTGCAAATGAAGGGAGAGGAAGCAACTAAGAGCCACGGCAAGTGAGGGGTGAGAGTTTGCAATTTTAAGTAATGCAGTGAGGAAAGGCCTTATAGCAGTGATCACATTTTAGTAAATACCTGAAGAGATGAGAAAGTAAGCCATACCAGTATAGGAAAGAATGCTCTAAGCAAAGAAAATAGGCGATTCGAAGGGCACTGATTGGAATGTGTCTGGTTTGTTCAAGAAACATCAAGAAGGCCAGTGTGGCAATGGTTGTAAGGAAGCAGGTAGGGCAGGATTTCTAGAACCTTGTATGAACTTTGGATTCACCTCTGAGGGAGATGGGATGCTTTGGTTGGCTTGTGAGTAAGAGTGACATAACCCAAGCAGTTTTAAAGAGATCACTCTGATCACAGTGGTAAAGCAAGATTTGGGAGTTGGAGATCCCAAAAGGTCCTTAGATTACTAAGGTACTTTTTGATGCTGTGATTCCACATTCCATACTTTGAAGTGACATCCCAAGCACCTACCCAGTTCGATGCAAAATGACTGTAGAACCGTATTTTCAGTAGTCTGAGGTGCTGAAATCACAGTATTCTAAAAGGCAAGTCTAACATTAAGTATTACAAAGTCTGAGATTGCCTAACTTTAATAGTGAGAAAGAGGAGATTAAATAACAAGAAATTAAGTATTATAGCGTAAGTATTTGTATATTCACACCATACGGCTTTGTGATTCAGAAGGCAAGAAATCATTTGGAAATGAATAAGGTGTGTTATGGTAGGCAACTTGGAGAAAAGAAACGTGGGCAAATTTGACTCTGAAAATGTTAGCAGGGATGACTTGAGTAAGTTTCTTAACCTATCTGTATCTCATTTCCAAAACTGAGAAAATAATATCCACACGTTAGCATGTGAAGATTAAATAAGACATGGAATGGGAAAGACCCAATATGGAGTAAATGCTCAATACGTATTGGTTTCTTCCTTCTTTAGACTTGACAGAGATGTCAAATTTTAACATGATATTTGACCAGGGTTGGAACAGCAAGGCTAAGGGAGTCTTTTCTATGCATACTTACTAAAGACCAGAAATTTTGATATGTCATTGAATAAAGAAGTATGTAAGCTGGAAAAAAAAAAGAAAAAGAAAAAGAAAAGTAAGATTGCATCTGCCCCTGGCCAAGTTGTATGAATGAAAAACGAAAATAAATGGTATTCTTTTTTTTTTTTTTTTTCAGACGGAGTCTCGCTCTGTCGCCTGGGCTGGAGTGCAGTGGCCGGATCTCAGCTCACTGCAAGCTCCGCCTCCCGGGTTTACGCCATTGGCATTCTCCTGCCTCAGCCTTCCGAGTAGCTGGGACTACAGGCGCCCGCCACCTCGCCCGGTAGTTTTTTGTATTTTTTAGTAGAGACTGGGTTTCACCGTGTTAGCCAGGATGGTCTCGATCTCCTGACCTCGTGATCCGCCCGTCTCGGCCTCCCAAAGTGCTGGGATTACAGGCTTGAGCCACCGCGCCCGGCCATAAATGGTATTCTTTAGTAAATACAGCCCCAACCAAAAATAATAAATGATAGTCTACAAGTAATGAAAAATTTGTCAAAATTAAAACTTAAAAATTTACTTACATTTTGAGGACTTATAAATAATTTTAGAATCGATCCCAGTATCCAAGGGTTTAAATGATCATAAAAAGAATGTATCAAGCCAAGTGTGGTGGCTCATGGCTGTAATACCAGCACTTTGGGAGGTCAAGGCAGGAGGATTGCTTGAGCATAGGAATTTGAGACCAGCCTGGGCAAGATGGTGAGGCCCTATCTCTACAAAAAAAAAAAAAGTTTTAATTAGCTGGTCATGGTGGCATGTCTGTAGTCCTAGCTACTCAAGAGGCTGAAGCAGGAGGACCACTCGAGGCTGGTAAGTCAAGGCTGCAGCGAGCTGTGATTGAGCCACTGCACTCCAGCTTGGGCAACATGTGAGATTCCATTTCTACCTTAAAAATATATATCAGAGGATGTCAAAGATCTGAAACTTTTTTTTTTTTTTTTTTGAGACAGAGTCTTACTCTGTCATCCATTCTGGAGTGCAGTGGCATGATTACAGCTCACTGCAACATCTGCCTCCTGGGTTCAAGCAATCCTCCCACCTCAGCCTCCCAAGTAGCTGGGACTACAGACGCACGCCACCACTCCCAGCTAATGTTTGTAATTTTTGTAAAGATGAGATTTTGCCATGTTGCCCAGGCTGGTCTTGAACTCCTGGGCTCATGTGATCTGCCCAACTTGGCCTCCCAAAGTGTTAGGAATATAGGCATGAACCACTGCAATTGGCCCCCACTTTGAAACTTTTTAAATAAAAGGCAAATTAATCTTTTAAAAATATATTTGACAGCAACAATATACACATATGTGTGACCTAATCCTTCCACTTTCTTATTTGTTGTATCTGTTTGTTTGTTATTAAAGTTTTCTACTAAAATAACTGGGTTCCTTACATGGAGAGGTGACATCTAGAGAAATCAGTTTAGTTTAAATTGAATTGGCTGCTGTATGAAGCCTTGTAACATCATTGTCAGATGTACCAATAAGTCATTATTTTCAGGAATGACACTTACAATATGGTGACACATCCCATCTCCTTTGTTACAAAAAGGGGATAGTACAGGTGGTAAAGATAAGCAAAGTCACAGAGGCCTCATGGTCAACATTAAAGTGATTTGACAAACAAAGAATAGCAGAAAGAGAAACATCGTCTCCTATCTGTTTTCTAGGCCTCAAAAGATTCATAACTTGATATATTCTTAATTCAGCTAGGAATTTTTACAAATTGAAATGATGAAAAACACTGCATAAATATTAGAATTCTCTGGTGGAAAGGTATGAACAATGAACATGTTGCTGAATGAATACAAAGTATGTAGCACTTTACAAATAAGAAGGCTGTCAAAGAAGAGAGAAATTGACATATATCAGAGGACCTACTGGACCTAAAATATTAAATATGATGAGTGAATAAAGACTATTTTTCTTGTTACTTTGTTCTTCTCGTAGGCAAGAACATTTCCTTCAAAAGAGCACACTAAATGCATTCTCCAGTTGACTCATTTTCACACTAGATGGTAAATGTGTGGGAGGGAGCACACACAAAAAAAGATGCTTTTTGATTAGATTAGTGAGATGGGGAAGTCTGATTCATCCATAAAATGATAGGAGCTATATTTGTTCTAATGATGCATCTAAGATTGCATTTTCAGTTGCTTGATTTTAGATGGTGCTTTTGGAGCATCTCTCTAGAAAGAAACTTTTAAAAAATTCTTTAGCTGAAATAATTCTTTCTGACCTAAAACTTGAAATCTTAAAACTTCTGAACTATATGGATATTAATTGCAATGAAAAGGAGGAGTTATTGGAAGGGGTTTCGGGGAAGGGTCAGAAACAATATATTCCATGTCCAGAAAAATGAAGAAGGCTAGGAAAATATGGTGTGGGATTACACAATTTAGAACTGAAGGCTTTAGTCACGAACATTGAAACATGGTAATCCAAATGTAGTTGTCCAAGAGATCTGCTACTGCACATTATCTAGGCCTGACTCATTTTTCTTACTTGTACTTTCAAATATGTCGTTGGCCCAGTGTGACTTGTTGAAGGTTTCCTATTAGATCATGGTGTTATTACACTTTCTAGTCGAATATGCTGTTGAACTTCTCTTTCTTTTCCCTTTAAAAAATACCCAGGTAAATGGCTTTTGCTATAGTTTACTGAGAGTTTCCAACAAGGTTTGAAGTGAAGAACATTTGAAATTTATCATATGTCCCAGCACTTTGGGAGGCCGAGACGGGCGGATCACGAGGTCAGGAGATCGAGACCATCCTGGCTAACATGGTGAAACCCCGTCTCTACTAAAAAATACAAAAAAAACTAGCCGGGCGAGGTGGCGGGCGCCTGTAGTCCCAGCTACTCGGGAGGCTGAGGCAGGAGAATGGCGGGAACCGGGAGGCGGAGCTTGCAGTGAGCTGAGATCCGGCCACTGCACTCCAGCCTGGGCGACAGAGCAAGACTCCGTCTCAAAAAAAAAAAAAAAAAAAAAAAAAAAAAAAAGAAATTTATCATATGATAGATAAAATGATGACAAAGTTATATCTCATTCCTGATACTAAAATTTTGTCTGTGTGATAAAAATGACAACTGGTACAAGCATAGAAATGCTGTTTAAGGGTGGAATAAATTCCATTTCTCTGCACTATTGACTACCCAGTGCTCAAAGTTAAGTATTCAAATACTATACATCTTACCCCCAAAGATCATTGATATATGATCATGATTATATGAAAATAAGTTCAATTCAAGTTTAACATTAATTACCCTTTATTACAACTGCATGGATTTATCATAGTCCAGACTACAGTGGCTACTGATATCTGACAATGGCAAGGGGAAGTATATAGCATGGCAAGTTTTCTCATTTAAATGAGGAATATTAGACAGCTATAAAATCCTTCCATAAAATGAAATGTCCAATTTTACCCATGTGATACTTCTTATTTTGCTCTCAGTGGATTAGCATGTACAGATTATGTTAAATGTCAACAAATATGAAAACAAAATGCAAAAAAGTCTAGATATTTTGAAACACCTGGTTATTTTATTTTTCACTTTCCTTATGAGTTTTGGCTGCCACAAACTATGCTAATCTAAAAATTTCTTAATAACTTTGTTTTAAATCATTGGTTATGTCTGATAAACTTGAGAGTGAATCAGGTTCCCTTTATGATGATCTAACTGGCCATTGACTTTGGGAAAGTGGAAAAGGCCAATTTGATTCCTTTGTGATAGATTTGGTCAAGAGAAAGACCTAGGAAGGAAGGGGCTACAATAATAAACAAGTTGTTAGATCACTCTATATAGTGGAGTTCAAACAAGTAAATGAACAAACAAAATTTAGGAATGAATCCTCGCTTCAATCCTTCAATCGTTGCAACTTTTGTGTGTGTGTGTGTGTGTGTGTGTGCCAAGTTTGTGCTTTGTTTCCCTGACTAGAGTGCAGTGGTGCAATCATGGCTCACTGCAGCCTCGGCCTCTCAGGCTCCAGCGATCCTCCCACCTCAGTTTCCCAAGTAGCTGAGACTACAGTCACACACCACTATGCTTGACTAACTTTGTGCGTGTGTTTGTGTGTGTGTGTGTGTGTGTTTGTTTGTTTGTTTTCATAAAGATGGGATTTTGACATGTTACCCATCCTGGTAAATTTAATCTTACTGAGACTCAGTTCTCTCACTTGTAAATGGAGAAAATAATGCCCACTTCACTTGACTGTTATGAGAATTAGCCAAGATAATTAGGCTCTAAGCATTTAGCATAGAGCCTAGAAACTGTAAGCATTTAATAAATGTTACTTTCTGTTTATCCTCTTTCATACTAAAGAAACACAGTTCAATTTTGATCAAAGTCTAGTATCATGTTAAATATCAACTTTCCCTTAATGATTAAATCCCTGCTGATCTTTTACGCCATAGTGTTTGTGTTAATTGAAGAGTGATTCAAGATGTCTACACACTACAATTAGAGATGACACTACAATCTAATGAAGGCCCTCTCCTACTTAGGAATAGCTTGTGTTCCAAAAGCCAATTTGTTATTCCCTACTAAGAATTTAAAAACACATATTCCCAAAGAAACAATGCTTTAGTAATCTATCATTTACTTTATGTATTATGTAAATAACACTGAAGAGTTTAACAACTTACAATATTCTATGGCAAAATGCATTCAAAATTCCAAGTTGCAACTTTGATAATGTATGCCTAACACAGGCAGTAAGAAAAGAATTTCTCCTAGCTCCAAGATACTATGGGATCTTCTGTAGGCTGGTATAGTGATCTTTTGGTGAAGACACTTCTTACCACCTCCATTGTTATTGTTCTGTTCTCAGTCACCATTAGTATAGCTTTCTGGCTGGGCACAGTGGCTCACGCCTCTAATCCCAGCACTTTGGGAGACCGAGACGGGTGGATCACCTGTGGTCAGGAGTTCAAGACTAGCCTGGCCAACATGGTGAAACCCTGTCTCTACTAAAAATACAAAAAATAAAAATAAAATAAAATAAATAGCTGGGCCTGGTGGCAGGTGCCTGTAATTCCAACTACTCAGGAGGCTGAGGCAGGAGAATCGCTTGAACCTGGGAAGCGGAGTTTTCAGTGAGCCAAGGTCATGCCATTGCACTCCAGCCTGGGCAACGAGAGCAAAACTCCACCTCAAAAAATTAATTATATATATATATATATGTGTGTGTGTGTATATATATATGTAGCACTTTCCTACCTTTAGGTTCATTTGTCCTTCCTCCCCAACACACACATACACACAACACCTTTTTCTTTTCCTTTACTTCCTCCCCAACACACACACACACACACACACACACACACCTTTTTCTTTTCCTTTAAGAACTATTGATTCTCCATTACTGCTGTTCCTAACTGCTACTTTCCCCCAACTACCATAAAACTTAATGCGAACTTATCACCCTATGTACCCCCCAAATCTCTAAAGTAAACATATTACCCTTTTGGTTTTTGTGGAGAGGAGAGGATAATCGGAGTTTGCAGCCAGGAAACTCGTGGAACTAACGATCATTAAACATCCTATCCTATACATGTATTCCTACACCAGGCTCTGACCTCATCATATTTTTCATTCTTCTCTTTAGACTTGGAGAAAATTAAAGACATCATTTAATCTTCATAGAACAAACCAGAATCATGGGATCTGAGATTTGATGAATGAGATGGGAGGGAATAAGGAACAGTATTGGATATCTAATGGAGATAGAAGAGCAGGACACTGGTGGGAAAAGTCTTAGAAACAAGCTATTGAATATAAATATGCAGGAATAAACAAACAAATGAGATTTCCTCAAGTAAATGAGCTTTAAAAACTATAAACAGATATATTTGGTTGGTGCAAAAGTAATAGCAATTTTTGCCATTACTTTCAAAGGCAGAAACCACAATTTTGTACCAACCTAATACAATTGCATGTTGCTTTCTCTTCTCTCTGGTCCACCATGGCAAATGGGAAAGGTTGGGAATTCCTGGAGTATTTAATCAGTGTCACACTAAGCAAACAGGTATTCTGATGCTTGAAGTATTCATAGACGTAGTAAGGTATGATGAAAAGATCCTTACTTGCAGGTCATCTGGGTTTGAGATCACATTTTCTCACTTCCTAGTCAGAGCCCTTGGGTAATTCTTTTGCTTTGTTCAGGTCTCTGTTTTACAATTTTTGAAGTGATGAACCTAGAATACCAAATGAAGAAATACCTAAATACATTTTTTAATTAAAAAAAAACTAAGATCCACAACTTAGATCATTAAAGATTTTGAACATGGGGTATTTTGTTTTAATTATCCCAGTAACGTTGTCTATACAACATGGAACACCCATGTGAATCCAAAACATTCAGTTAGCCATCTGGATGACTCCAGACATGGAGTGTGTGGCATACTGCCATCAGAGCATCTGTATGGCTGATATTTTCCTTTCCTAACTGAATGTTTAGATAGTGATATGGAATAACAAGGACCCAATTAGCTAGTACTGTTTCTTACTCCTTACCTTAGTCAAGAGCCCATCCCACACAAAGGAAATAATAAGAAAATTATTTTGCCCACACATCCATTCAAACCAAGTCACCGAAGGCATTCACTTGAACAGAGTATATCCTTTACTGAAGAATAAGGAAGATGAGCACATATTTCTTTTAGCATAAAAAACATTGACCAGGGTCAAGTAGCACATTGCTAGCTGAGTTGAGGCCCAGCATGGCTTATTAAGGCTATTTGCTGAGAGGGCTTGTATTAAGTCACTGGGCTTATTTAAAAAATTTTTTTTCCCTCTCTAACAAGTGCCAGACATGTGAGTCCATAATGAGTTTAATTAAAGTCAATGGCAGCCAATAATTCAAACCTTATAAATGTGAGAGCAAACAAGACTCTTAAGTCAAAACATGAAATATTCCATTTAAGTGGAAGTTTTAATCTTGTTTATAAAATAAAATTACCATGTATATTATGGGCTAATAGAGTTCAAAGATCTGATTTACAGTGCTGGATCTACCTCTTTGCTATTTGAGGAGAGTAAAAATTTTTAATAAGATAACTTTTTTGTAGCATCCAACAATATGCTTGTATATAATTGGTACTTAATACATATTTATTAAGTACATAAATGTGGTAAAAGGTACAGTTCTAAGAGAAGTAAGCAATAAGGACAATACGAAATGAAGATAACAAGCAGCTGCAAAGGAGAAAAGGCAGATGAAAAGCAATGGGGGAGAGATTTATTTCATTAACTCACAATCTTTGTAATTTTTATATAAAGCTAGATTGTTACTCCTTCCTAGAAAGATTTAATGTGAGTTACAATAAGGTTAAATATTATGAAGAATGGATCACTTTTGCAGGATGTACTATTAGTTACCACACACAATTAAAATATGTGGAAATGATTCATTTCCAAAACAAATAGATCAAGTCTATAAAGGGATTTAAGGCTCTTGATTGTCATTTGTCGGTTGCCTCTCAAATCTGCAGTAGTTTCACACACTGAGGTTACTCTGTTAACAAAACAGATGCCTTACTATATGAAATCTGTAGCTACATGTTTATATTATTTATGTATCATATTAATTGAAAATTTTTATTGGATCCATTCTCATTTTCACCCAAATTATTTGACTCTCATATTCTATTGAAATCTACTCTCCTAGTTGAGAAAAGTTTCAAGATTCAAATTACAATGAAGAAAACAAATCGTATTAGCCATGCTGCTCACAGCATCTTTATTTGGACTACAGTGGAAATTGTTAACAGGCTCCGGAAACCAATGTTCATAATCACCTTGTTTTATAAGAAACCAAAACATTTTGTTGAACATGTAAAATGAGAAGATAGAGCAGGCAATTACATTTTTAATTGAGAGATTTGTATGTTTAAATTCTGACAAACCAAGCACCAAGCCTTTTTCTACCATTAAAAATGTTACTCTCCTGGGATGAAGAAATAAATGTTCACTTTATCAAAGAGAACCAGACCTCAGTTTAATCTGCTTGAAAAATATGTGATTAAATGTCTGAATTTTGAAATGTTTAAATTTGGCTCCATGTCACAGAACTTTAAATACTTATTTGATTACATATTGATGTTTTAAGGTAAATTTGTTATGTGTTGTTTATATACATGAATATTTGGAACACATTCTTCATATTCCATCATAAAAATATTTTACATAATTTTTGAATAATAAATGATGAACTATGATCCTCTTCATGCATAGTAAATGTTAAATGCTGCATTGTTTGCAGACATTAAGCCATAAGTGTTATTTGAGATCTTACAAAATCCTGACCCCTTTAAAAGCCAAACAGCACTACAACAGGCCTTCCCTAGCAACTGTATTCATAATGGCAATTTCCGACAGTCAGTCAAACTAAATAAACCATCAAGAATTCCAAGCCAGAAATGAGTTGTTGAGGGCTCCCGTTATCATGTCGGGACTGAGGTCATGGAGGAAACCGGAATGTTATTTTCACTAGTGCTGGCCTGCCAGTTAGTGCTGGAATTAGATTTTAGTGAAGGTGAACTTCACCATTGCTGATACTGGCAGAAATGCACTCAAAAATCCTTGTAAGGGCATCAGAAAGGCCTGTGGATTACAAAGAGGTGAATCCACCCCTCTCCTCTTTCTCTGTTTCTTGTCTTCAGTGTCTCCTGTTGATGTAGAAAACCATTGTTGTATACCAGGGTTTATGATCCCCAATTTATCTGCCAATGCTAGGATTCAAACTGAAACTTCCTGAGCTGGGAGTATCAGGGCTCTGAAAGGGCATAAACCTTGGTGCACATTGGTCAAGTGGGATAATCCTTAGCAACATACCTTTTGAAATGAGACAGTCAAAAGATGCTGTTCTTTGCTTTTATAATGTAATTGTTTTATTTTAATAGAAGGTTTAAAAAACATTGCTGCCTTACCACATTTTTGAGTCAATAAAGCATCTTAGCAGGTGATAAAGGTATGCAGTGAAGGTGCTGAGCCTCCCAAAACACATGACTGCTACTTCTCTCTGGAAGTGGCGTTGTAGACTTGGGGACAGACAAGTGGAAAGAGTAAACTTCCATTATGAACAAAGAATTTTAAAAATGATTATGCACTCAGACTTTTATTATATTTCCTTTTTTTCTAACAACACAAACTGACTCAGTTACTCTGATTTTATGTCAGCTGCCTTAATAAAATCTCAAAGAAAAAAGATAATCTACATTTATAAATGTCATTTGCTGTAACAGCCGTGTGTGGTGCAGTTGCTATTAGACTACATAACTTCAAATAATGGTTTTATTTATGAATGCAAGAAGTAGCTATACGCTAATACAGCTGATATACACAATTTTTTTCTTTTGTCAATTTGCCAAGGGAAAGAATATGGGGATGGTATTTAAAGGCACTGCAAAATGCACAATAAAGAGTTATGCGTTTCACTTCTACAAGATCATTTGCGAAGCAGTGAGGCAGGTGCAAACAGCTTATATTTTCTTTGCACTCTAGATTGAACCCCAAGACACAATTATTTTTATAGAAATAAGCCCTCAGCATGCATCCTATGAATTCAGATTAATGATGGCCTTGCCTCATAGCTAGATTAGCTTTAGTAGTGCTTCCATTTAGTCTCATTGTATTACCAGAAATGCATTGTTTATCATAGTTCTAGATATTGCAAATACAGTGGACAAGACAAAGAATCTTTATTAGCATAATGATGAAGCAGAGAGAATTAGTATAATTAAGATGCATCAGCATAGAATAAAAGTTTTTGAAAGAATGGGCTGAAGCTCTTGAGAACAAGGCTTGGTGAGTAGGAGTGGACCTATCTATGCAGCTGGATGCTAGGCCAGAGGCACGAGCCTTTATTTCACCTGCTGGGTTGGCTATAATAAGCCAACATAGACTTGAAGGCTTGCTGAGTTATAATATCTCATATTCCTATTTTAAAACAATATTTCAGAATTATTTATTACTTTATATTGAGCTTGGTGGAAATAACCTTTGTCCTGGATTTTGAGCACTAACAGGCATTTTCATATCAGACTAACATCAACATTTGAAATATATCACAAACCAAATATTCTCAAGATTAGAAACAGCAACCTGTTACATCATTTCCTCAAAAAATTATAGTCTGAGATGCAAAGGGCCTTTTATAAACTGATTTTTGAAGGTCATATTTTTTTTAAAAAAAAAGAAGACTAAAGAAATAAGGTGGTCTCCTTGATAAATGTCATTTTCTGTGTCTCTCCTTCTCTCTCTCTCTCTGTCCACAATAGTCAGCAGTATACACAGAGGCTCTGATGCTCACATGGTTGTCTGATGCACATGGGCAATGCGTTAGTAGAGTTGACTTTTTTTTGTGCACCATTTTGAAGGCTGTAGGTGCAGTTGCTGCCTGAATCCTACCACAGGCCTCTCTTTACTTCTAAGCAGTGGCCGATCAAGCATGCACACAAGGAATTCAATCACATGAGGCAAGATGCAGGTTGGCTTATTGTTTAATGTAGGGAGCTGCCTAATACAGCTGGACTAGAGAAGAGGCAAAATTTCCTTTCTGCCAAAATCAAGCCCTGCCCTACTAAATATCCAACATGAGAGAAAGAAAAAGACAGAGATACTCTGTTTGTTACAGCAAGTGTTCCAAGAGAGAAAGAAAGTATAGCCTGTTTCCAGATGTGGGCATCAGTGTAAGCTGACCCAACTTAACTAAGATAGGGCCAAATCAGAGAAGATAATCTTCCTTCTGGAGAACGAGTAAATAATTGGATAGAGAAAGGGAACAAAGCTTTCCCCCTAGAATTTATTGAAGGTACAAAGTGGGACATTGTTGGTGGACATTCTCTTACTGTATGGGAACTCAAGAGCAACTAAGTAGTATCCTTTCAACACATAAAAAGTTATATGAACTCTTTGCATGTTTAAGAGTTAATTCTACCTTCCTTACTCGTATAGTTTAGCATAGGGTTCCATAAGAGGTAATGCCTCTAACTTAGCATTTCCCAGAGCATGTTCCATGAAACGTAAGTTCTTTGTGATGTAATTTTAAAGCAAGTGGAGAGTCTAGTAACCAACTAAGTGTGATGAATATTGAATCAAACAATACATTGGGTTAAACCATTTTCTTTACTGAAGGATTTCTCTACCTGTAATACGTGAATGTGTATTGTGAACGTGTATTGTGAACATTTGAGAGGTGTATAGAATGTATTGTTTCCCAAAATTATTTGATCACCATGTTCTGTTTTTCAGGCATATCTCACAGGATTAATGTTCTTAAAGCATCTTTTGCAAAACATTGTACAAGTGGATATTCTTTCACTTCTCACTTCCAGAACACCTAGCCCACTGGGTGAAGATAGATCAAAGAGAATGGTAGCAGTCTAAAGTCAGAAAAAGCCAACCCCTTTTGGGTCTGGAGCTGGATAGGTTGATGCTAGAAGCCAAGGCTATGAGCAGGAGCTCTAGATTTGAATTCAGTTTCACACTAGATGATTCAATAAGAGCAGATGATAAAGAAAATATGAATGATAATGCTTTTAGAGAGCATATTCTGTACCAATTTGTCTCCAAATAATACCTTATACCTGGCATAGCTGACTCATTTATATTACTTATTAGATGCCTGAAGGCATCTGTGTTTATAATGCCTCTCTTAGAAATTCTACAATGTGACCAAGAGGAAAGTTGAACTGCCTGGTCAGCTCTCCATCCATTCTAGGCTCTTAAGTCTACAGAGTCAGCTATAACTGGGCTTGCCATATGGACAACTACGGATGGGAAAGGTGCTAGAGCGTATTTCACTGGATTCACATAATTATAAAGCATAGTCAAAGTCAGTTTTGTTTGTAAGTGCTAAGAAGGAGCAAAGTTGGACATTAGTGTTTTGACTTTATCTATTACTGTTCCAACCCAGGGTTTTATCCCCTTCCTCCGCATTGGAATCCTAAGCATGTATATGCTACTCATTTATAAGTCTAGCCAAAATATTCATGTACTGTATCATTGCAGATTATTGAGTTTTGTAAATAGTTTGTGTTTTATCATTTAATGTTTTTAACTAATTTTGAAGCAAAACCTAAAATTTGCTGTAAGTCTGTCTGCTTTAATGAATAGAATATATCGATCAGGATCAAATATTTCTTAATATCTTGGGACAATTACATTGAATATCAATGATTAGATGCTGTCCTCTAATGCATCAAGTTCACAGAATGTAATGAAGCATACAGGATTATGTCTACCCTAAGTCATCCCAGAAAGCAAGAAAGTTTTTATTTCTCTTATTATTTTTTCCTTCACGTCCCTTTCTTTTGTTGTCAAGTTTTCAGTTGTCATTCTCACTGCTCTCAGTATGCCTGCATAATCTGTGGTAGACTGAAAATCAAATGACTACAACTGTTAGAATTTGTGTTACGTAGGAGTCAGTAGACTAGTATTGAACTACTTTTCTACAAGGCAACTACATGTATTTAGTATGCAGATTTTGAAACTTCACTTTGGGCTGACCAAAGATATTTGTGTTTACTTCTGGGTTGTTGATTCTGTTTTGAGGTGAGAAAATGTTTCTCTACTTGTAGATAGATAGATAGATAGATAGATAGATAGATAGATAGATAGATAGATATAAAATGTCCTAAATCCTTTAATTTAACTGTGAACTCTGTGAATATAGATTATCTGATACTTAAAGAACATTCTACATAGTAGCACACATTAGGTGCTCAAAAAATATCCGTTGGCTGAGTGATTCTGTAATTCCCTCTTCCTTACCTGTACTTAACAGCTCTGTCAGATTGATTCTGACTTTGGCTAGAATTACAAGAAAATTTATTCTACTTGGAACAAACATTCTCATATACACACTATGAGTTGAACTGCATCCTCCCATAAATATGCTGCAGTCCTGACCCCCAATACCTCAGAATGTGACTTTGTTTGTAAGTAAGAACTTGGCAGATATAATTAGTTAAGATGAGGTCATACTGGAGCAGGGCAGACCTTTAATCCAATGGGATGCTGTTCTTATAAAGAGCAGAAGAGACACACAGGAAGAAGACAGCCATGTGGTGACAGAGACAGAGATGGAATGATGCATTTACAAGTCAAGGAACACCAAAAATTGCCATGATCACCAGAAGCTTCCAAGAGGCAGGGCTGGATTCTCCCCTACAAGTTGTAGTACAGTTCCGTTGACATTGATTGGGGATTTATGGCCTCCAGAACTGTGAGACAATGAATTACAGTTGTTTTAAGGAATCCAGTTTGTGATACTGTGTTACAGCAGCCCTAGGAAATGAAACAAATCCAGTACATTTTAGTTTATTTTCTTCTCATGTTTGGGGAGAAAAAAGGATAACGAAGTTGTTCATTACCTTACTCCCAGGTTGTTACCTGAGACTAAGCAGATATCCAGGTGATAGTTCATAAGGTGATGACCTCCTCTAACTGTTGTCACAGCAGCAATGAAATCTTTACCAGTAGAGACCCAGTAAAGTAAAAAATAATAGCCACCTGTTGTGCCACAAATGGATTGGGAGAAATATAGATGGTTACAAGGATGTGGGGGGTGGGAGGTAATAGGAAAGTCTAGACTCTACAATAACTACTTTGAAAATTGTCCAACAGCTTATTTAGTGAGAGCACTCAATATTTTCAGGGAATGGCCAAACAAGAACATTATAATAATAGAACATTTAATAATGTTAATTCTCAAGGGACACTTTCTTCCATTTGTGGGCAGGAGAGAAAGGAGGAAAAAGAAAGAAAAGGAGGATGGAAGGTAGAAGGAAAGGAAAGAGAGAAAGAATGAAGAAAGAGAAAAAAGTAGACAGAGAGATAGATAGACAGATAGATACATATAAAATATCTATTTATATGAGAGCCAAATAATTTGGGTGAAAATGAGAATGGATTCAATAAACATTTTCAATTAATATGATAAGTAAATAATATAAACATGTAGCTACAGATTTCATATAGTAAGACATCTGTTTTGTCAAGAGTAATCTCAGTGTGTTAAACTGCTGAGGAAATACCTTTAAGAAAACTACAACTACCATGAATCATAGTAGCTACGTTTTAGTGGGCAATTGTTATGTGCCTCAGCTGCACTAAACTTTTTAAGTGCTTTATCCCATTTAATTCATATAAAAACACTGTAATATAGTGATCACTTCTTCCTATTTTACAGGTGAGGAAAGTGAGTATCAAAGATATTTTGTCCCTTAACCCCAGTCCTTTTAACAGGAGCTGCAATCAAGCCCAAGCCTCTCTGGCTCTAACCATGTGGCTCTGTGTTGGCAGCGTACTAAACGTAGGCTCCAGAAAGTGTGCTTCATTGCTTGTCTCAAAAAAGATCATCACCAAAAGAGAGAGAATTTGTCAAATTAGTAGACGTTTACTGAACACTTTTGATATTCCAGGCACTGTGCTAGACCCTATTAAAGATTCAGGAAAATATTTGACTATTGTGACGTCAAAAATTATAGTAGTTAAACAGTCTCCCCGATATAACACTTATCTCACTGTCAAAAACATTGAATGATTGCCTATATGTTCAGTGTGTTCCTTGGCATCCCCTCCACCTCTCCCTTTTGTAAAATTTGTTTGTGGATTCTCTGTCCAAGATCCAGAATGTCCAAAAGGTCTATTGTAGCAGCAATACCTCAACTGCATATGGTGAATCTCTTATACACACACATATATATATATATATTACATTTTTATAGTGTATTTAGAATTTTCTAACTTTAAAGTGATTTTCTCAGCCATTTGCCATCAGTAACTCATAAGCATAGAAGGAATATTATCACAACTTATAAATGAGGAAATTAATAATATTTAGAAAGGAATTTGAATCCTTTTAAAGGAATATCCACCTATAGGAAGTTGCATTAGGGATCCTAAATAAATCTAAGTTCTTCTAAAGGAGAATATTTCCTATTCCCATTTTGCTTTTTAATGCCAAATGCTTTCCTTGAAGTTTTTCTCTTGCTTCATTTTAGGGTATTTTTTAAGTCTCTGGGTCTAAGAAGTAATACAGAGCCATGTTGCTTAAAAAAAGCAATCAAGTCAAAAGTCCTACACAAAAGGGACACATTTCAGAGAAGCTACAAATAAATATGTTAGAGGTTGAACTGCAACCACTCGATAGTATTTTTTTGTCAAGAAAACATTTTTTTCCCTAGAACTTAGTCAATACAAAAAGAAAAAGGCAGATTTTTTCAGGGTCTCTCTGTTTGCATGTGAGTTAGAGAAAATACACAAGTCTGACAAACATCTGGGAAATGGTTGTGTGGAGTGCTCAGGGTTTTTACCCCCTTCACATTTTGCCTGGAATTCATAACAATGTCCTGTCTTCTAATGTGATTGGCTGCAACAGTTCCAGTAATTTAAAATACAAATAGTGCTGAGAAAGCATGGTAAGGATTGGCATGTTATAGTTCTGGAAACACTGAACATTATGAATGATGTAGCGGTAAAAGGAAAGAAATATTGCCAGAAAATATTGATAGTGGATTGGATCTAAATTCACAGGAGAGGGATTGCCTGGCAGAAATACGGAGTTCCCTATCCCTGTAACATTGCAGTTTTTTAACTTTATTTTCCTTTGGAAGAAAAAAAACGTTTCTTGCTGTTAATATACATCAGCCCTTTTCACTATTTAGAAATTAACATGATTTACACATGTCGAAGCTCTGAGGTTTAGAGCACACACTTTGGTCAGATAGAATTGGGGTAAATCTCAAGCTCTCTACCCACCCCGGGTCTGCTACTCTGTGAGTCTCAGTTTCCTAGTCTGTCAACTGCGTGAATACCAACACTTCATGTAGAAATCATGAAGAGTAAATGAGTGTAAAAATAAACCAGGCAGAGTGCCTGGCCCTCCGAATACTCTCAGTGAATGATGGTTTGTATTTATTTTTGACTTTGCATTTGCTCAGCCTGGATGTGCTTGTCTAGATATTGGTAATCCAATGAGTCTAAAACAATACCTCAAAATGTGGCTGAAATGTGGATAAAAGATCACTTTGTTAGCAATTGTATACTAATTATTAGGGGTTCTATGCCTCATTCCAGCTAGTTTAAAGGAAGAAGGGCCAGGTAGAAGTGACAGAACTAAAATAATTCCTCTTCTTTTTTTGTGTTTAGCCTGTAGGATTTATAAGAAAAGTCAATAATGCAAATCAAGGTAATGGTGGTCTTTGGGGCACATAGAAAAATGAATTAAACTTATCTACATGGAGGAAAACTCAAAGGCACCAAAAATAAGAAGAGAATTTTGGATGGATCAAAACTCATGCCAACAATTTGTGGAAGGGACATACCCAATTCACTGGGAAGACATGCAGGGGAAGGGGGAGGAAGAGAAACAATTTTCAGGGTGTGCCCTCTTGTTTTTCCATGTCTTTTTCACACTTTATTTTCTCTGCCATTGAAGACTCAATTCAAAACTGGCTCTGGAGTAGAATGAAAACCAAGAATTAAATTTAGGAATTAGAGGGAGTTTTCAAATGTCAGAATGTCTCCCTTTGAATTTAGTTTTTGACATGAACAAATTTCTTAAAATAGGAAGGTAAGTCTTATGCATCTAAGAAATAGAGAATAAAATAATCAGTGGTTGTCACCTTTCTCAGCTAAGAATAATTCCAAGTATTAAAATTGATAGCTAGGATCTATGTCTATTTTCTAGGAAAACTAAGATTCCCAAAAGATTATGATTACGTTTAAGCCAATTAAACAAACAGAATAAACTCCAAATTTAGATTTCCTTTCATAGTTATAAATATGTTGAGAATAAGAGATGGAATGTATGTACGTAATTAGGTCATAAATATATCTAATAAGTCAATGAAAAGGACAACAGACTTAAAACATAGAACAGCACTGAAGTTTGTGAAGTAATATTTCCTACCTCATTCTTAAGTTATGCTGTCTGAGAAGATTATATGAGTGCTATTCATCAAAATTGACAGATGTTTATGCCTTTTTCTTTCAGAAAATTAAATTTTATTCATGTTCAAAGGGGCAGTTATTCAGCATTTTTCAAGTAGGAGGGATTAGGCACACTAAATGTTTTCTCCTTTCTGCAAAGGTAGGTCCCCAGGAAGGGGAGATATACCTACCCGCAATAGCCAGAGGGATATGGAGAAAGGGACAACATGTCAGAGATGGTGACATGAACACAAAACATCTGGATGTGAGGATTTTCATTGCAAGAATTCAACAGCTGCAGCCTGGGGTCACCTTGAAAGCTCTTTCCATACCTCATGCATAGGTAAAAATCAGAGTTTCCTTCTGCAACCTCTGAAAGCTGGAGGAGACATTTGAAAATGTGACAACTTAATATTCTTTCTCTCCCCGCTTTCCACTTCCACTTCCCTTCCCCATTGTAAGCACACATGCATGCACACACAGACACACACACACACACACACACACACACACACACACACACATAACAAAGAACAAGCCAGAAAAAAAAATCCCAATGGTTTAAAAGGAAAATAGATTAAACAGCAAGTAATTCCTAGTTTTAAACTGTACCATTATTTTAAAGATTGAATAGGCATGGCTGGCACATAATTTCCTGAGGCTGTAAAGCCAAATACTATAATAGTTTAATACTAGATCCTACTTGACTTAGATGCTATTTGTCCACATAAAGGTATCACCAATGACACCTTTGTTGGCCAGTTTCAGCATAACCACCAAGCTCTTAATGAGCATTTATTATTTATTTGACCTTCAGAGGTCTCAGGGTGCGTGCACAGTTATAAAGTCATATGCATAAAACCATCTCTGCAATAAATTAAAATTAAACTAACCATGGCAGCAGTATTCTAGGAGCATAACTTTACTTACTTGGGTAGGCCAGGTGGAAGCAATGAGTTCTGCTCCATGTCCTGAAGGTCAGGAGAATTGGATTCTGTCAAACAAGGAAAGCAGGAAAACTGCAGAGTCCAGCAAGAATCACCCTCTAGCCTGTGGCCTGTCAGTAGCAGCATCTAAGCAAGGGGCAATATCTACCCTGCTTGAGAAGCATCAGGCTAAAGTCCAAGCATATTAATGTGGGGCTAAAAGGCGATTTTTGCTGAAGTGCCTTCATCCCCATCTTGTGTACCTGCTCTATAAAACAGGACAACCTTCTCCAGGGATATGTGTCTCTCCTCCACATACAAGACGTTTCCAGTGGAGCATATCAAAGATTATGTTTTCATCATTTGACCATCCTGACAGTGAAGACATCAAATTGCCTTCCTCCACTTAATAAGGGCTCCTTCTTTGAAAAAAGAAAATGCCTTTTAAGACAAAAAAAAAAAAATCATAGAAATTAACTAAATGAGCCTCCTGTCATGTATGTACCACTAAACATGCAATTTAATGCTGAAACTGGAGCCATATTACATAAAGTTGGATGGTCAAGGGGTCAATTGCACGGTTAGCTTCTGTTCTAAATGCAACCCCAAACCTCCTCTTTTGATTCTTGGAAGGAATTCGAGAGCCAAGTCATTCTACCTTATTTTGAGCTTATGTTGCCTTCAGATGAATAGTAACAGGACCAACGGGATAAACCAGAAGCAGTTGACTTGCTGAAACACATAGCAATGTCCATTAAAATAACAAGAGTCATTATAGCTCACAACTTCCAACAATTGTTGTAAAAATAACACAGACTTCAGAAAACAGTTTTCTCGGTGTTATGATTTTATTGACCACACAAGTGCTCAAACTAGTCAGTTAACTTAAGAAGAGACAAGGAACCCTTCCCTGCTTAAGGTATTATTTTAAGTTGATGCTAAAGAGCTGTATATTTGGGTTTCCTATTCAGTACAGCAAATGTGCTCAATTTTTTCAGAGACTATGAGGTTTTTTTGTTGTTTGGTTTTGTTTTAATTCAAGCAAAACAGTGCTGTCTAATATTTATTTCTAATACTGTTAATGTTTCCTGTACAGTGGGCAGAGTAGGTAAGTTACACAGGCACAAACTTCTAAGACAAATGGAAAAATTAAACTTAATTCTCCCTCACAGTTACATTTCCCCTTTTTTCTTGCTTTTCTTTTTTTTAAATTTTTTGATATGGTTTGGCTCTGTCACCTAGGCTGGAGTGAAGTGGTGAGATCATAGCTCCTTGCAGCCTTGAATTCCCAGGCTCAAGCGATCCTCCCTCTTTAGCCTCCTGAGTAGGTGGGACTGCACGAGTGCACCACCATGTCCGGCTAATTTCTTTCTTTTTTTTAAATTTTTGGTAGAGATGAGGTCTCACTATGTTGCCCAGGCTGGTCTTGAACTCCTGACAATCTCCCCACCTCAGACTTTCAAAGTGCTGGATTATAGGTGTGAACCAACACACACGCAGTGTATACTTACTTTTCTTTGCTTTTTTTTCCTCTTCCAAAGCTGCCTAAATATCATACTTGCTTTTTAAAATTCCCTCCCAAGATCAATGCTAATTATCTAGTTCACAAAAGCAAATGCAGAAATGTCCATCCAAAGCAGTCTGTGTAGGTAGAGCCTAGGAGAAAGACCATAAGAGGCACTACATTCTAGAAGAACCTTTCGTAGTGTCTTGCTTCTCTGAATTACTGGATTAATATATAAATTGGCCGGGCGCGGTGGCTCAAGCCTGTAATCCTAGCACTTTGGGAGGCCGAGACGGGAGGATCACGAGGTCAGGAGATCGAGACCATCCTGGCTAACACGGTGAAACTCTGTCTCTACTAAAAATACAAAAACTAGCCGGGCGAGGTGGCGGGCACCTGTAGTCCCAGCTACTCTGAAGGCTGAGGCAGGAGAATGGCGTAAACCCGGGAGGCGGAGCTTGCAGTGAGCTGAGATCCGGCCACTGCACTCCAGCCAGGGCGACAGAGCGAGACTCCGCCTCAAAAAAAAAAAAAAAAACATATATCTATATCTATCTATCTATCTATCTATCTATAAAGAGCAGTTAGACTGCCAGTTGAAGAGACTTGTGCCTCAATTTTTTTTTTTATGGATAAATTTAATTAATTCATATTTATTGTGATTGGTAATATGTTTACTACCTTGTATTTCCTGACATTTTGTTAACTTTTTATTTTTTTATTTTTTTATTTTTTATTATACTTTAAGTTCTAGGGTACATGTGCATAACGTTTATATCATGTATAACTCCCCAATGCATCCCTCCCTCCTCCCCCCTCCCCATGATAGGCCCCAGTGTGTGATGTTCCCCTTCCCGAGTCCAAGTGATCTCATTGTTCAGTTCCCACCTATGAGTGAGAACATGCGGTGTTTGGTTTTCTCTTCTTGTGATAGTTTGCTAAGAATGATTTTAAAAAGACAGCAAATCTGAAGTCGTTACAGTAACTATAAAAAGTGGTGGCTCATCTTGACTATGCCAAAGACCCTCATTAATCCCTGCATTCTTGCCCTCCAGCTGCACTCCTCTTTCAGGAAGCCTGAGTTCCTCACACTTCTCCCCCTTCACCATGCTCAGTACTCCCTCTGCAACATTGCTCATATTCTCTTTCCGGAGGCACAGGCTAGACCTGCCCTCTTTCTGACCACTCATAACATCCTTATTGCTACCTTTGCTTTGGCACTTGATTGTATTTTATTATATACCGACTCTTACTTTCGTTTCTTTCATCACAAGCAGGTAAGGAAAGGCACAATATGTGTAGAAATCTCCCTGGTTTCCATAGAACGTCCAGTCAGACAGCACTGAATTTGAACTCTTGACTGTCATGTACTAGCTGTGTGATCTCAGACAAGGTACTCACTCATAAAATTAGGATCTTGATAGTGCTGACCTCAGTGGGTCATTAAATGAGATAATGCATGCAAGTCACTTGGCAGTGGGTTTGCATATTGTAAAGATTAGAGAAACTGTGGTAGTCGTTGTTATCCAAGTCATTGAAGTTATTGAATTATTAGAAGTTATTGAATTATTAGAGACTGGGCCTTACATGTGCTAGTACTTTATATGATATAGTTATTCAGCCTTTCTAAGCCTCGGTCTCTTCATCTATAAAATGAGAGAGTTGGACTAGATGATCCTACTTCTGGAAATCTCTGATCCTGTCATTGATTATAGATCATCTAGTTGAAGGCAAGCCTTGTGTCATATTCCTCTTTTGCAGTCACCCTAGGATCTTGCACACAGCACATGTACTCAGTATATTATATAACGAAACTAAAAACAGTGGTTTTTTAAGTTATACATTTATTTGTATATCTGTGTATCTGTATATGTGTCTAAGTAAGAAATCTTCACCTGTGGAACACGAAGAACTGTCCATGTGCAGAATGTTTCCCAAGATATGGTAAATCAGGGGATCTTTTGGTTAGGAGACAACCGAAAGATTAATCCTCTAGAAGTTTAACACTCCCTCAGATAAATGAATATGGTTTGAGGTATACTAGGATGCCCTGGGGTTCCCTGATGTTATCAGTGGGTAAAAGAGTGCTGGGTCTGAAGTAGCAGTCAGAGGGTTTCAGGGCACTCTCTTACCCACTGGCAAGGGCCTGGAAGCTAACCTGGTCTGGACCTCAGTCAGGACCCTAAAACTGTGATGCTTCCTACTCGGATGAGTCTTACTCAAACTGGCCTCCTTTGCAATCTGATGATTTCAGTGTTCAGATTTTGGAATGATGCCTGGTGATTCTGGAGGCAATCAGGAGGCTGTCCTCTTGGAGAGTGAGACTTACATCAGAGCCACTGTATTGTACTTAATAACTTTGTACTAATCTCATTTTTTTCCTTTTGCCAAAAAAAAAAAAAAAAGCAGTAAGAGAAAGTCGGAGAAGATCACAGCCATTTATTACCGTATTCTTTGTGTTGTTATGGCCAAGAACATTTGTCTGCAAAGAAGTTGTTGGTTGCCTATGAGGGGGTCAGCTCCTGCTGGTTGTACCTCAGCTGAGATGATGATTCTCTATGACATCACATCCCTCCCCACAGCAACAAAATGTGACCTCAGGTGCAGAAGAAGCAATGAGATTGATGAACTCGTAAGAGACAATGACTATATTCTCCTATTTAGCAAAAGAGAAGATAAATGCAATAACTGTCATAAACATGCTATGCATCTATTGCAATTCAACCAAGTGGACTTAGCATTTTACACCACTTGTCCTATTTGTGTATTTGCTACATACACATCTGTACTGTGTTGATTTTCTCTTCCACCTCCAGGTGTGATGGCTTTATATGCTTACAGAAAGTTTTGGTTGTTGTTGTTGCTTACTTCTTATATGACATAAAGTCTTTTAAAAAAGCAAGTCCAAGATTTTTATACATTGTTGTTGATTATATGCTAATGACTAGATATGTAACAAAATTTTAAAGTTCAATAGCGAGAACTTTGGTTATTTGGTAAATCATTTACATATTAATATTGTGGTTCAAATGGTAAATACAAATGTTTGCCTGAGGGGAATGCTAAAATATATAAAAAACCTAGATATGCAAACACCAAAATGATTATGTGTGAAGGCAGGGAGTTTCTGCGTCATTGAATAAACTGACTTAAAGTATTGGCATCATAACTCAGAAGGCAGTACTGCCAATTGAACTATAAGTGAAAAATACCAGATTTTTAGGTATTGATGTTCTCTAGAATAGATACATAATAATGGGCTCCAATTACCTTCAATAGTTTCATTAAGTGCCATATTGAAACATTTTGGTTTCATTCATTTCAGTATTGATGACTAAAGCTTTTTCCAGTATCATTCACTTCCACGTTCATTCCAAGAGCATTTTTCTATCCTTTACGGAGAATATAAAAAATTGAAAGTCACTTCCCTTGAGAAACTTGAGGAACAAGTTAAGACTTGAGGAAAGTCAAACACACAAATACACAAATGACAACTAGTAAACATAAATGGGCACAAGAGTGTACATGTAAGGAATAATCAATATTTATTGATTGATCACAATGTGCCAGGTCCTGTGTTAGGAGCAATATCAGCATTGCTTTATTTAATCCTCACAACTCAAAAGGTGGTAAGGAGCATTTTTTTTCCAGTTGACAGGGACTAAGAAATTTAATAATTTGTCCAGGGTTAATTCAAGCATTGAGATTCAAACCCAAATCAACTTTCCCCAAAGGCCATACCTTTGAACACTCTGGAGGGAAATGGTTTAGCATTTGAATCATCAGCCTAGAATCTGAGATCAGAGACATCACATCCACTTTATACCATGAGCTGTGGGACCTTAGACAAATCACCTATCTCCCTTGAACCTCAAGTTCTTCTTAAAATAGAATAGGGTAGATGAACAGGTTCTGCAAACCCTAAAACACTCTGCAAACATAATTTGCTAATATCTTCATTCTAGCCTGCATACACACACACACACACACACACACACACACACGATGTAGGAATACTGTGAACTGTATTATACTAATGCAAAGAGACTTCTTAAAGGTGATTCATTTTGGAATCATATGAAATTACTAGTCAGGGGTTGATAAAGAAGTGTCAGGAGTTCATTTACTGCTTAGAACAGTACAGCCAGAGTCTCATTTTCTATATGGAAATATATGACTCAATATTTACAATGAAATTATAGTATACTATTACTAAGTCTAGTTGCATTTATGCTATTCTAATCACCAGCACTGACCCACCAGTGGAAACATATTTAAAAAACAAGAATTTGATATTAGAGCAGTTAGAAAGATATTGGTAATGATTATGTCAATAAGTAGTTCGCATCAACACAGCTAAATGGTAGGGCAAGAGGCTTACAGAAAGAAACAGATGATTTTTTTCTTCCAGTAAATCTGCAGAGTTTTCTAGCATTTTGTAAGTATTATGACACATAAAAAGCTCATTGCTCAGAGTGTATGAGGGAATTGGGCATATTTAAACGCTTTTAAATCATTTTGTTGTTGTTATTGTGCTTCCCTGAGAGGACTCTTAGTGGTAAAAAGACAACTCATATGTCAAGCCAGACAGTAAATTGATACCTGATGTCAGTTTCATTTATACCACCCTTTACTAGTATAGTTTTAATCTAATTGACTTTTATTCCCATCATAATAATACTTCAAAAACATTAATCAGTGTTGTTTCACTTTAAGCGTATTTAAAATTTCCCTAAACTTAAGAAGTTAACATTATTTCAATAATTAATATCATTTTTATTCTTCAGCATAATTAGTTATCTAAAAGGGGAGCTGTATTGTTTTAATATGAAATTCAACCTATTACCCTAATGAGCATTTTTCTAAAAATATTTTGAAACATTTTTAAAGACAGATAATGAATTTCAGAAATAATTTCACTGGAACATACTCACCATTTGGATTTCCTAGTTTTAGATCAGCCAATGGTAGTTTATCAACTTAAAAACTTACTCTTTTTTTTTATTTGTTTTTTAAAAAAGGTGGGTTTAAATATGCATTTTTCGGGGCGGAGCAAGATGGCCGAATAGGAACAGCTCCAGTCTCCAACTCCCAGCGCGAGTGACACAGAAGACCGGTGATTTCTGCATTTTCAACTGAGGTACTGGGGTCATCTCTCTAGGGAGTGCCGGACAATCGGTGCTGGTCAGCTGCTGCAGCCTGACCAGCGTGAGCTGAAGCAGGGCGAGGCATCGCCTCACCTGGAAGCGCAAGGGGGAAGGGAATCCCTTTTCCTAGCCAGGGGAACTGAGACACACAACACCTGGAAAATCGGGTAACTCCCACCCCAATAATGCGCTTTAAGGAAACAGGCACACCAGGAGAATATATCCCACACCTGGCCGGGAGGGTCCCACGCCCACGGAGCCTCCCTCACTGCTAACACAGCTGTCTGCGGCGATCTATCCGCAAGGCAGCAGCGAGGCTGGGGGAGGGGCGCCCGCCATTGCTGAGGCTTAAGTAGGTAAACAAAGCCGCTGGGAAGCTCGAACTGGGTGGAGCTCACAGCAGCTCAAGGAAGCCTGCCTGTCTCTGTAGACTCTACCTCTGCGGACAGCGCACAGCTGCAGTCCATTAGGGGAAAGAGCGGGGGCCGGTGCAGACGCGAACGACTCTGTCTGACAGCTTTAGGGAGAGGCGTGGATCTCCTAACGCGGAGGTTGAGATCTGAGAACGGACAGACTGCCTGCTCAGGTGGGTCCCTGACCCCTGAGTAGCCTAGCTGGGAGAAATCCCCCACTAGGGGCAGTCTGACACCCCACACCTCACAGGGTGGCGTCACCCCTGAGAGGAAACTTCCAAAGAAAGAATCAGACAGGTACACTCGCTGTTCAGCAATATTCTATCTTCGGCAACCTCTGCTGCTGATACCCAGGCAAACAGGGTCTGGAGTGGACCTCAAGCAATCTCCAACAGACCAACAGACATTCCTTCTGACTGTCAGACGGAAAACTATCAAACAGGAAGGACACCTATACCAAAACCCCATCAGTACGTCACCATCATCAAAGTCCAGAGACAGATAAAACCACAAAGATGGGGAAGAAGCAGGGCAGAAAAGCTGGAAATTCAAAAAATAAGAGCGCATCTCCCCCTGCAAAGGAGCGCAGCCCATCGCCAGCAACGGATCAAAGCTGGTCAGAGAATGACTTTGACGACATGAGAGAAGAAGGCTTCACTCCATCAAACCTCTCAGAGCTAAAGGAGGAATTACGTACCCAGCGCAAAGAAACTAAAAATCTTGAAAAAAAGTGGAAGAATTGACAGCTAGACTAATTAATGCAGAGAAGATCATAAACGAAATGACAGAGATGAAAACCATGACACGAGAAATACGTGACAAATGCACAAGCTTCAGTAACCGACTCGATCAACTGGAAGAAAGAGTATCAGCGATTGAGGATCAAATGAATGAAATGAAGCGAGAAGAGAAACCAAAAGAAAAAAGAAGAAAAAGAAATGAACAAAGCCTGCAAGAAGTATGGGATTATGTAAAAAGACCAAATCTACGTCTGATTGGGGTGCCTGAAAGTGAGGGGGAAAATGGAACCAAGTTGGAAAACACTCTTCAGGATATCATCCAGGAGAACTTCCCCAACCTAGCAGGGCAGGCCAACATTCAAATTCAGGAAATACAGAGAACGCCACAAAGATACTCCTCCAGAAGAGCAACTCCAAGACACATAATTGCCAGATTCACCAAAGTTGAAATGAAGGAAAAAATCTTAAGGGCAGCCAGAGAGAAAGGTCGGGTTACCCACAAAGGGAAGCCCATCAGAATAACAGCAGACCTCTAGGCAGAAACTCTACAAGCCAGAAGAGAGTGGGGGCCAATATTCAACGTTCTTAAAGAAAGGAATTTTCAACCCAGAATTTCATATCCAGCCAAACTAAGCTTCATCAGTGAAGGAGAAAGAAAATCCTTTACAGATAAGCAAATGCTTAGAGATTTTGTCACCACCAGGCCTGCCTTACAAGAGACCCTGAAGGAAGCCCTAAACATGGAAAGGAACAACCGGTACCAGCCATTGCAAAAACATGCCAAAATGTAAAGACCATCGAGGCTAGGAAGAAACTGCATCAACTAACGAGCAAAATAACCAGTTAATATCATAATGACAGGATCAAGTTCACACATAACAATATTAACCTTAAATGTCAATGGACTAAATGCTCCAATTAAAAGACACAGACTGGCAAACTGGATAAAGAGTCAAGACCCATCAGTCTGCTGTATTCAGGAGACCCATCTCACATGCAGAGGCATACATAGGCTCAAAATAAAGGGATGGAGGAAGATCTACCAAGCAAATGGAGAACAAAACAAGCAGGGGTTGCAATCCTAGTCTCTGATAAAACAGACTTTAAACCATCAAAGATCAAAAGAGACAAAGAAGGCCATTACATAATGGTAAAGGGATCAATTCAACAGGAAGAGCTAACTCTCCTAAATATATATGCACCCAATACAGGAGCACCCAGATTCATAAAGCAAGTCCTTAGAGACCTACAAAGAGACTTAGACTCCCATACAATAATAATGGGAGACTTCAACACTCCACTGTCAACATTAGACAGATCAACGAGACAGAAAGTTAACAAGGATATCCAGGAATTGAACTCATCTCTGCACCAAGCGGACTTAATAGACATCTACAGAACTCTCCACCCTAAAACAACAGAATATACATTCTTCTCAGCACCACATCACACTTATTCCAAAATTGACCACATAATTGGAAGTAAAGCACTCCTCAGCAAATGTACAAGAACAGAAATTATAACAAACTGTCTCTCAGACCACAGTGCAATCAAACTAGAACTCAGGACTAACAAACTCAATCAAAACCGCTCAACTACATGGAAACTGAACAACCTGCTCCTGAATGACTACTGGGTACATAACGAAATGAAAGCAGAAATAAAGATGTTCTTTGAAACCAATGAGAACAAAGATACAACATACCAGAATCTCTGGGACACATTTAAAGCAGTGTGTAGAGGGAAATTTATAGCACTAAATGCCCACAAGAGAAAGCAGGAGAGATCTAAAATTGACACTCTAACATCACAATTAAAAGAACTAGAGCAAACACATTCAAAAGCTAGCAGAAGGCAAGAAATAACTAAGATCAGAGCAGAACTGAAGGAGATAGAGACACAAAAAACCCTCCAAAAAATCAATGAATCCAGGAGTTGATTTTTTGAAAAGATCAACAAAATTGACAGACCGCTAGCTAGACTAATAAAGAAGAAAAGAGAGAGGAATCAAATAGACGCAATAAAAAATGATAAAGGGGATATCACCACCGACCCCACAGAAATACAAACAACCATCAGAGAATACTGTAAATGCCTCTACGCAAATCAACTAGAAAATCTAGAAGAAATGGATAATTTCCTGGACACTTACACTCTCCCAAGACTAAACCAGGAAGAAGTTGAATCCCTGAATAGACCAACAGCAGGCTCTGAAATTGAGGCAACAATTAATAGCCTACCCACCAAAAAAAGTCCAGGACCAGATGGATTCACAGCTGAATTCTACCAGAGGTACAAGGAGGAGCTGGTACCATTCCTTCTGAAACTATTCCAATCAATAGAAAAAGAGGGAATCCTCCCTAACTCTTTTTATGAGGCCAACATCATCCTGATACCAAAGCCTGGCAGAGACACAACAAAAAAAGAGAATTTTAGACCAATATCCCTGATGAACATCGATGCAAAAATCCTCAATAAAATACTGGCAAACCGCATTCAGCAGCACATCAAAAAGCTTATCCACCATGATCAAGTGGGCTTCATCCCTGGGATGCAAGGCTGGTTCAACATTCGCAAATCAATAAACGTAATCCAGCATACAAACAGAACCAAAGACAAGAACCACATAATTATCTCAATATATGCAGAAAAGGCTTTTGACAAAATTCAACAGCCCTTCATGCTAAAAACGCTCAATAAATTCGGTATTGATGGAACGTACCTCAAAATAATAAGAGCTATTTATGACAAACCCACAGCTAATATCATACTGAATGGACAAAAACTGGAAAAATTCCCTTTGAAAACTGGCACAAGACAGGGATGCCCTCTCTCACCACTCCTATTCAACATAGTGTTGGAAGTTCTGGCTAGGGCAATCAGGCAAGAGAAAGAAATCAAGGGTATCCGGTTAGGAAAAGAAGAAGTCCAATTGTCCCTGTTTGCAGATGACATGATTGTATATTTAGAAAACCCCATTGTCTCAGCCCAAAATCTCCTTAAGCTGATAAGCAACTACAGCAAAGTCTCAGGATACAAAATTAATGTGCAAAAATCACAAGCATTCTTATACACCAGTAACAGACAAGCAGAGAGCCAAATCAGGAATGAACTTCCATTCACAATTGCTTCAAAGAGAATAAAATACCTAGGAATCCAGCTTACAAGGGATGTAAAGGACCTCTTCAAGGAGAACTACAAACCACTGCTCAGTGAAATCAAAGAGGACACAAACAAATGGAAGAACATACCATGCTCATGGATAGGAAGAATCAATATCGTGAAAATGGCCATACTGCCCAAGGTGATTTATAGATTCAATGCCATCCCCATCAAGCTACCAATGACTTTCTTCACAGAATTGGAAAAAACGGCTTTAAAGTTCATATGGAACCAAAAAAGAGCCCGCATTGCCAAGACAATGCTAAGTCAAAAGGACAAAGCTGGAGGCGTCACGCTACCTGACTTCAAACTATACTACAAGGCTACAGTAACCAAAACAGCATGGTACTGGTACCACAACAGAGATATAGACCAATGGAACAGAACAGAGTCCTCAGAAATAATACCACACATCTACAGCCATCTGATCTTTGACAAACCTGAGAGAAACAAGAAATGGGGAAAGGATTCCCTATTTAATAAATGGTGCTGGGAAAATTGGCTAGCCATAAGTAGAAAGCTGAAACTGGATCCTTTCCTTACCCCTTATACGAAAATTAATTCAAGATGGATTAGAGACTTAAATGTTAGACCTAATACCATAAAAACCCTAGAAGAAAATCTAGGTAGTACCATTCAGGACATAGGCATGGGCAAGGACTTCATGTCTAAAACACCAAAAGCAACGGCAGCAAAAGCCAAAATTGACACATGGGATCTAATTAAACTAAAGAGCTTTTGCACAGCTAAAGAAACTACCATCAGAGTGAACAGGCAACCTACAGAATGGGAGAAAATTTTTGCAAGCTACTCATCTGACAAAGGGCTAATATCCAGAATCTACAAAGAACTCAAACAAATATACAAGAAAAAAACAAACAACCCCATCAAAAAGTGGGCAAAGGATATGAACAGACATTTCTCAAAAGAAGACATCCATACAGCCAACAGACACATGAAAAAATGCTCATCATCACTGGCCATCAGAGAAATGCAAATCAAAACCACAATGAGATACCATCTCACACCAGTTAGAATGGCAATCATTAAGAAGTCAGGAAACAACAGGTGTTGGAGAGGATGTGGAGAAATAGGAACACTTTTACACTGTTGGTGGGATTGTAAACTAGTTCAACCATTATGGAAAACAGTATGGCGATTCCTCAAGGATCTAGAACTAGATGTACCATATGACCCAGCCATCCCACTACTGGGTATATACCCAAAGGATTATAAATTACTCTACTACAAAGACACATGCACACGTATGTTTATTGCGGCACTATTCACAATAGCAAAGACTTGGAATCAACCCAAATGTCCATCTGTGACAGACTGGATTAAGAAAATGTGGCACATATACACCATGGAATACTATGCAGCCATCAAAAAGGATGAGTTTGCGTCCTTTGTAGGGACATGGATGCAGCTGGAAACCATCATTCTTAGCAAACTATCACAAGACGAGAAAACCAAACACCGCATGTTCTCACTCATAGGTGGGAACTGAACAATGAGATCACTTGGACTCGGAAGGGGAACATCACACACTGGGGCCTATCATGGCGGGGGGAGGAGGGAGGGATTGCATTGGGGAGTTATACATGATATAAACGTTATGCACATGTACCCTAGAACTTAAAGTATAATAAAAAATAAATAAATAATAAATAAATATGCATTTTTCTTCCCAACTCCTACCTGCTTCAGGATATGAGCATTTCTTTTTTTTTTTTTTTTTTTTGAGACGGAGTCTCGCTCTGTCGCCCGGGCTGGAGTGCAGTGGCCGGATCTCAGCTCACTGCAAGCTCCGCCTCCCGGTTCACGCCATTCTCCTGCCTCAGCCTCCCGAGTAGCTGGGACTACAGGCGCCCGCCACCTCGCCCGGCTAGTTTTTTGTATTTTTTTAGTAGAGACGGGGTTTCACAGTGTTAGCCAGGATGGTCTCGATCTCCTGACCTCGTGATCTGCCCGTCTCGGCCTCCCAAAGTGCTGGGATTACAGGCTTGAGCCACCGCGCCCGGCCGGATATGAGCATTTCTAAAGCTGAAGCAAATCAACATAGTTTTAAACTACCATATAAAATAAAAATGAGAAAAATCTTGGCAAGAAAAACAATGAGCAATGTAAGATTCTGATATGTTAAGAGGTTTATTTTTAAAAAAATACTAAAGTATGTGCCAGTTTTTCAGTGTCATTTGTCACGTTTTGAACTACATTGAGATAAGCTACACTAATAAGAAGAAATCAGCTTTTTATATTATGACATATTCACAGAGCTTTGTGGAGGAGGCCGTTCATTGTATTTTTCATCTCCTCCTGCTCAGTCAATGTACATAAAACAGGCTTGTTGGCAGAAAAGGAAGGGGACAGATCTAGTCTAGAGTAATCACCAAAGCATTTTCTGAAATAGAGCTGAGAATCCAGGGTCAAATTCTCTCAACTTTAGATTGTAGAGCCTGGTAGAGGCAATTGTTTCATGCTTTTTATTAGCATCTATGATCCAAGTTGTGCAGTGATACCATTCCCATCTATGTTAATCCACAGAACACATTACATTAAACAAAAAAGTAAAGATACTTTCAGACCTCTTTTTATTTTTCATGTATTTGGTTTTTAACTTTATTTGAGTCTAAGTAAAATGGAACAATGTCAGAAATCTCCTGGGCCTAAAAGGCCAAAACCAATATGAAGCAAAGGGATGAGCATATATACGTTCAACTGACACTGATCTGAATAGGGAGTCGTACTGAATAATTTCTATGCAGAATTTCACATTGGAACAGAAGTAGTATAGATCAGCTGTCTATAACGCCTAAATTCACCAAAAAATTTCTTCACTCTCCTCTTCTCTTGGGTAGCGTAGATGTGGTGTACAAATTGTCCTCCTGCTTTCTGCCCAGTGGAGATAGCATGAAGATTTTTCCTTTTCCATTATAGAAAAAAAATAATTGTTGTGGTAGAACTCATTATTAACCTCTTGTGAGCAGCTTAGTGGCAAGAACTTCTGATGCCCAAACTTAATCTTGATGGTCTCTTCTCAGAACTGCAATTGGCAATATAAAAGTTAACTTGAGTCCTGAAAGATCAAAGAAAAAAGAAAGGCTCACAACTTTTATTTAAATGGTACAGTACAATTCACAGAACACTTCCTTAGCCAGTGTCACATTTCATTTGCACAATTACTCTGTGAGGTACATAAACAAATACCTAACATTATATAATTTATTACTTCAATTCACATCATATACGTGATGAAACAAGTTCAGAGAGGTTAAGTAATTTATGTGTGGTCACCAAAACCCATATCATTTCTCTTGTGTCTTGCCACCTGAGACAGAACCCTATGTGTTTCTTAGAAAAAAAAAATCCCAGTAATAAAATACTACATCCTGACTGTGTTAGAAAGATCAAGAGAGTAAGAGATACAGGACCTATATTCATCCTTTTCAAAGTGTCTTCACCTTCAGTATATTGGAGTACTGTATATTATTTGACAAGCCCCTGAGTGTACTAATGTTCTCTCCAGGAATGATTCAAGCCCAATAGCCGCATTTAAAATGTCATTGATTTCTAGACACTAATACTCAAAAATGATACACAGCCCAGGTTTCTGGCATTCCATATGACCATCTGCTAGCATGGCGTGGTGCCCATTCACAAGGTAATAAGACAATTTAAGGAGCATACAGATGCCAAGCATTCCAAGGCTTAGAGTGATAACCTGAAAAATAAAGCAAGCAGCTTTCTTTTTCTACGATGAGCGGATCCATCTAAGTCAAAACATACCAAATCATACCTTGCATCTGTTCCATTAGGGGAGATCACGTTAGTTGACATGTTGACATAGGGTAGCAAATACAAAGAAAAAACTGCTGTTACTAGCTCAAACCCTTGACTCATTTCTGTTTGTAGGTTATGAGAGGAATTAAGGTACGATCCTCTTGAATAAAATCCTGGCATTTTAACCTAAGCTCAAAGACAGGCATCTGCCATGGAGAAAGTGAATGTTAGGTGGAAATTCCCAAATGCATTTTCTAATGTTAGGAAGCTTCATACCTTTATTTACTTGTGATCAATCAAATCTCCAGTAGCATGTGGCTCAGACACAAAAGAAGATTCAAGTGTTGAGACAGGATTACATTTTCTGTAGAGGTAGATATAGTACCTCTATTGACTCATCTGGCTAAGAATATAATAAGGAAGATATGGTAAACACATGTTCTCTGAATCCTAGCAAGCATCTTTTGACTAGAGCTGTTTACATGTTGCCTCACTGGAGACATATGATTCAGTCATTGTTCCTTCACAATAGGCTTTTTATGCCTATATTTGAGTTGTTTAAAGATTAAGAGTAGTAAGAAGAGAGGCTAAGGTAAGGTTAAAGAAGAAAAACAGAAGAAGAGGCTGGGCACGGTGGCTCACGCCTGTAATCCCAGCACTTTGGGAGGCCGAGGTGGGCAGATCACGAGGTCAGCAGATCGAGACCATCCTGGCTAACATAGTGAAACCTTGTCTCTACCAAAAATACAAAAAAATTAGCCGGTGTGGTGGTGGGAACCTGTAGTCCCAGCTATTCAGGAGGCTGAGGCAGGAGAATGACGTGAACCCGGGAGGCAGAGCTTGCAGTGAGCCGAGATCGTGCCACAGAGTTCCAGCTGGGCAACAGAGCAAGACTCCGTTTCAAAAAAAAAAAGAAAGAAAAACAGAATAGAAAACTAGAAGGCAAGGAAAATAAAAAAGTAAAAAAAATTGACCTATGTTAATAATGATCCTACAACATTAATTCTTATGGCTAGTTCCATACTAATTCTAGAAAAACTTTGTTTGGATATTAATGAATAAATATGTCTATTTGCTCAATATTTGATCCTGAAAAAGACATAGCTTTTCCTATCCTTCACCTATTTATAAAAACACATATATTCTGGAAAACAATATGGCTGCATATATATTTATTTTTCATGGATAGGTACATACACATATGTATATACAAATATGTTATTAAAAAATACACAACCAGATGCGGTGGTATGCAACTTTAGTCCCAGTTAATTGAGAGACAGAGGAAGAAAGATCACTTGAACCCAGGATTACAAGCCTATAGAGTGTGATGCTCATGCCTGTGAATAGCCACTGCACTACATCTTGGGCAATATAGCAAGACTCTGTCTCTAAAAAGAAACAAGACCAAAAACCTACATAAACATAGCTCTGTGTACAGACACATTAGAAATCAAAATCCACATTGTAGTGGAATCCTAGTGAATAGTATTTAGTAGGCAGCCACTTATATATAGGATTTGTTCTTTCTTCTAAGCGTAAAAAGAAGGAAATTAAGTGTAAGATGTTTCATAATAAAGCATTATGAAGGTGTGAATGTGTATAAATATACATTTTTAATAAAGTTGATGTGTCTAATAGAATATGATGGTCCTCATGGTAAACTGAATTCAGTTACATTGCTGAAAAAAATATTTATCTATTGGTTTATGATTCACTCAGCAAAAATTTATTGAACACCTATAATATTCATAAGTAAATCCTCATCCTCAAGGAATAATAGTTGTAATTATAGCAATATAAATTTGCTTTATTTTTAATCTTTAATTGCTTTATTTTAATCTTTTATTCAAGAGATTTAATGAGTATCTACCGTGGGTCAGGAATTGTTTTGGACTCCAATAATGTAATTTAAAGAAATCATTTCAGTCTTTAAGGTGTTCGAAGGGTGAGGTAAGACAGAAACTAGAAAATATACTAACATATAGTGTTTTATGGCAATGTAGGGGAGCATAAGTCATAAAAAAGACAACGCCTTGTATTTGGTGATTTGTGAAGATTTCACAGGGTAATTTCTAAACTGTTTCCTTAACACTTGGAGGACTACTGATTTTTTTTTTTCAGAATTATATATGCATCTGTGGGTGTTGGAGTAAAAAGGGGTTACACTCGGAGAGGTCCAAAGATCATCACGTAGGTGATCTGCATCTCCAGCAGCTGTGGAATCCATGACTAGCTATGGATGACGGCAGATTAAAGGGTGTAGATATCAAAGCAGATAATAATGAGAAAACAGAGTTTCAAAACCAATTATGAAATGTCCTGATAAAAGATAAAATGTTGAAATCAGTAGGTCTCTTCATGATGGTCAGATGCATGTTATAGGTCTGTGCACCCTGTAGCTATTTATTAAAAGAGGGACAAAAAGATCATGAGAGAAAAGTAAGAGATTAAAAGAAGAGTCATCAAGACAAAGAAGGTCCCCACAAAGAAAGACAGGCTTAGCTATGACTAAAAGTGCTGCTGGGTGTAAGACTATGAGGATACATCTGTGTTCAACTTAGGGCAAAAGAACATCAAGTTTCAGAAAGGAGAGATGATGATTGTTTTATTTGCTTTCAGATAATGGATTCTCTCACCTCTTTCCTTTCCTTTCCTTCCCTTCCCTTCCCTTCCTTTCCCTTCTCTCCTTTTCCCTTTCCCTTTCCCCTTCCCCTTCTCTCTCCCTTCCTTCCTTCCTTCCCTCCTTCCTTCCTTCCTTTCCTTCTTTCTTTCTTTTCTTTCTTTCTTTCTTCCTTTTCTTTCTTTCTTTCTTTCTTTCTTTCTTTCTTTCTTTCTTTCTTTCTTTCTTTCTCTTTCTTTCTTTCTTTCTCTTTCTTTCTTTTTCTCTCTCTTTTTTCTTTCTTTCTTCTTTCTTTCTTTCTCTCTCTCTCTCTCTCTCTCACTTCTATGTAGGTATCCATCAATATATCCATAGGAAGGAAAGAAGGAAGGAAGGAAGGAAGATATCCCAAGCTACTTGGAATTTGATAAGTGTGATTCTCACTTGAGGGTGAGGTGGTCTAGACCCATGTATGCTACAGGGGAGAAGCAGTCAAACTTAAGTCTGATAAAGAATCATCACAGGTCATGTTAAAAGTAGATTCCAGTATTCTCCTCAAAGATTCTGATTCATTTGGTCTGGAATAGGGTTCCCATAACCTCTCCAGATGAATCTAAAATATAGGGTTGAGACTACACTTTGGGAGATGTTGCCTTAAGAAATATTAAACATCCCTTCCAATGTTATTATTTATCTGCAAGGATTAAGTTCTATAGTTCCACTTCATTTTGATGGAGAAAGAGTAATTTCCATTTTTATAAAGTATATTAAAGTTACCAAAGATCTTAGAAACACTCTTTGAATGTGCATTTGTATATTATAATACATTATATATACATATGTAATTCTACTTCAATTTTAACCTCACCCTGAATTAATTCCACATTGCATAGTGTTATTTTTTGAGCAGAGTGACTATGGTTTAAGAGAATGTCAGTTTCAGGGAGAAAAGGGAAAAGAAAGTAGAAGGAACAGAAAAACCATCTATGAAAGGAGTCTAAGTCCCCCTCAAGGTTACCATTTTTAGTTTAACCAAAGAAACAAAAGTGAAAACCTAATATTCAAAATTTGGGTGGCAGAGGTTGGTGGATCACTTGAGTCCGGGAGTTTGAGACCAGCCAGGACAACATGGCAAAACCCAGTCTCTACCAAAATAAAATACAAAAATTAGCCAGGCATAGGGGTGCATGCTTATAGTCCCAGACTGAGGTGAGATGTGAGAGGATCACATGAGCCTGGGTCAAGCCTGCCGTGAGCCGAGTTCGTGTCACTGCATACCAGCCTGGGGGAAAGAGTGAGGCCCTTTCTCAAAAAACAAACAAACAAAAATTAACAAACAAAAAAATTACATATTTTGAATTATATCCCAAACCAAGAATAAAAGATTAAATAATAGACCTCTGGTCTTTGTGTTCCCTCACCCTTATCAACTTAATAAGAGGTTGACATTGTTTTAGAAAGGTAGTCAAGATCTACCGGTTAAACTGAACAATAAACAGGAACTCTATTGCACCATGCTTCAGCTTGGCTTTACAGCACGAGTGAGTAACTTCAAATCTGATTAGGATGGGAAATTTTGCCTGGACAGGTTTGAAAAGTATTGAGCAATTTCCTAGCCATCATCACACTAATTCTGGGTATGAACATACTAGAGTGAAGCTCAGCAAAGCAAAAGGACCACTAGATGTGAGAGGAGCAGGTGCACTGTATAATAAGAAGTGCAAGGACTTTGCAGCAAGATAGAACTTGTTAGAAGTCCTACCTCTACAACTTACTAGATTTCTGTCCTTACTGAAGCTATCTATCCTTTTTGAGACTCAGTTTCCTTACCTGAAAATTGAGATGATAAGTTTTTCCTCAAAATTGTGTGAAATAAATGAGGTGAAAAGCCCACTCAATGGATAACTCACAACAAATTTTAGTTTGCTCATCCATAAAGATTACTTTTAGGATCTTGCAAATACAAACACGCAAATAATCAGCAGAAAATGGAAAAATCATAATGGAGATGTTTGTTGTTATGTCCAATACTGTTCTTCAACTGAACTATCTTTCAACAGTTGGTTCTAAATATTATGCTGGCAAAATGTGTGGGAGCAATTAGTACTTGGTCCTTTTTCTGAGAGGATTTGATATGTTTCTCTCTAAAGATTTTTTTTCAATCCCATGGGCTATGATGGTAGGTTAATGGAATCATATTTTGAGATATTAACTGATATTTCTTTCCCTGGACATCCCCACATTTTCTGTGCATCTATTACCATGACTGTATCAGTCCATATGGAATCATCTTTCAGAGGAGGATTTCAATGGCTAAGGAAAAAGAGTCAGAATCTCAACTTTGAGTTCCATTCATAAAGACAAATAACTTTGAAAAACAAGAAAAGAAGTACAAAGGATATATAGAGAAAAATGTTTGAAAATGAAAAATTAAAAGCCCTAAGGACGTAGAGCAGAGTTTACACCATAAAGAACACTGTTGGAAAGAATACAGGGTAAAGTAAAAGATGATTTTTGAAATACAGAGAAAAGTGAAACAACTCAGAAACAGTCACATACCACATGTTCTCACATATTGGTAGGAGTTAAACAATGTGTACAGATGGGTGTAGACTGTGGAATAATAGATATTGGAGTCTCAGAAGGCTGGGAGGGTTGGGAGGCAGTGAGGGCTGAAAAAATGACTTAATGGGTACAATTTGAGTGACTGTTACACCAAAAGCCCAGATTTTACAACTATGTAATATATCCATGTAACAAAACTGCACCTGTACCCCTTAAGTTTATAGTTTTTTTAAAGAAAATGAAAAAAATCTCATTCAGATTGGAGTTAGGAAAAGAAATAGGAGAGAGTGGTGGAAGGAGAGACTTGGACACGAAGGAGTGGGGAAGAATAGGGCTTAGCCATAAGTATGGGGTTCCCTTTTCCCCATCCTTTCTTTTTGAAGAAGACTGTGTTAATTATAATGCCACTTTGGAATAGAAACAATGAGTTAGTAAGATGCCTTCAGGATTAGATATGATGACAGATTCTCTGAGGTCAGACACCAAGCATGGTGTGGAAAAATATCCAAAAGATTATGAAGCTCCTAAGAAGGATGCAGAAAGCCTGAAAGAATTTCATTGGAGTAGGATAAACGTGCATTTGTATCCACGGGACACCCTGACTGGATGCATTTTGGATTATACAAACTGAAGACTCACATGGTAGGACCATGGATACCTACTGCACATGTATCTGAGACAGAAGTTTAAGTGCCATGCCTGAGCCAAGTGAGTTGCATGCCAGTGAAGACAGAATATGGCTGTGAACCACAAGCCTTCTTGTCAAAAACAGGATCTAGAGTACCCATCAAAAAAAGAGAAAGGTAAGAGGAGATTCCGAAATTAACTGAATGTGTCTCAAAAGGAGACCGAGAACAACTGAAAAAAAAACAAAAAAAAAACAAAACTGAGATTACCTTGAACTATCTAGGTTTCTGTTTTGACTACTAACAGCTGCTGGAGAGCTAAAGTTTGTGTCTATATTTTGTTGTCCTCAGATACTCTATTCATTGTGACGCATAGCCAACAACAATCTTGTAGAATTTATAATGACAAGAGTAGATATAATGCATGTTTAACTACGGCAAACATCAAGGATGCTTCTGTGATGGATGGAAGGGAGAATAAGGAAAGAAACTTATTATTGGTCTTGCAGCAGAAATACAAATAGCTGTCATTAAACAAGGTCTGACATGAGCACGCTGTGCAACTGTGTAGCTTTAAGAAGTGTAATTATAGTAATTAAAAGAATGATTTCTATTTTTAAAACAATATTTATAGGTAGATGTCTCTTAAAGTTGAAGCCATGTTTCTATACATACATTTGAAATTATTCATGATTTATATGACTCTCCTCCTGTACCTCCTCCTCTTCATCCTTTCCTTCTAGAAGGTAAACATTGGCAATGGCCCTGTAAAAATGATTTGAAGTGAAAGCTGCCATAATTTTCATCACTGTCTTGTCAATACAGTGATGTGACATTTTATAAGTTTAAGTTCAGTATCATCACAGGTAAAGTTAAGTCTTTCTTTAAAATCTCCAGATTCAATAACTGAACTTGGTAATATGGCCCAACATTTCACTTCTTTTCTGGTGCAACGTTGCCTATACCATATCCTTTCTGCTGCATTTTAAAATATTATTTCTTATCTCCAAGGAGCTAAAAATGGCTAGTTGGAGTATCAGGAAATACCCTGCTTTTTCCTATTTAGCTGTTTCTTCTTCAGGTAAACTTAACTCCATTCATTTAGTCATTCAACAATATTTATTGTGTCTACATGTATGCCAGTTCAAATGCTTTGTTATTTTAATTCTTTGAAAGTTTATGTTGAAATACTTATTTTACTATTATATGTGGCCAGAGTCACTATGATTTGCTTAAATTGGAAGCATTTAAACATTTTAATCAATTTTGAGAGTAATAATTTCCACATCCCAAGGCCCTGATTTCTTCTGAAACGTGCAAAGTAGGTTCTCAAAATTAAGATATAAATTAGATTATTAAAAAAACTCAGAGTTAGACAATGGGCTAAAAAGTATTACAAGTATTCTGATAGACTCTATTTGTTATTCAGATACAGGTTGAATGGTACAATCATTTCAATTGTGTGGTGCAACAATTCCAGGGGTTACCATTCACAACAACCATGGTAAAAATGGAATTCCTGGTATTATGCATAATAATGATTCTACACAGCCATTCTACAAACTCCACCACTACCACTGCCACCACCTCTGTCCCTTCTTTCTTCAAATATATTTGTGTGCTTATTAACAGGTGATCCCTTTCCCAGTATTGATCAGGCCAGTCTTGGTGGTCTCACTCCCCTTGCCATCACAGTTGAAAAATGTGACCCAACAAGGGTGAGAATAAATCCCCTGATGGCTTCTGGATAATAGTTTTCCTTATAAAAAAAAAAAGAGACGTGGAGCAAGACAACACTCCTCTTCTTCCATTGGATAGAGTCTTGTCTCATGTGATGTTTGAAGCTGTTGCACCCATAATGTGGAGTAAAAATCACCAAAATATTCAAGATAATAGAAAAGAAACCCAAGAACTTCCCTACCCACATATTTTTATTGAGAGATAATAAATCCCTTAGTTCTTGAGCTACTGTTAGTTTCTCGTTCTCTTACTTGCAACCAAAAACATCTTTAATGAAAGTCATGAATTTGGCTACTGCATTTATGAGTATGGAAATGAAAAAGAATTTTGTGACTTCTTGTTATATCTTCTGACCAGGAAGTACAAAATGAAACAAAACAAATCCAACCTTCTGGTGTTTCCACCAGTCTCACTATGGGATTGCAAGTCACTGCCTCTTGGTTTACAAAGGACATAATTAACCTTCGGTGTTTACCAGTTATTTTGGGGAGGTGGAGAAACAGTAGTAAATAAATTAACTTGATTTTTAAAAATTAATTGGCTGCGATACTTGGGAGATCAGAATATAGTCTGGACTCCTAAAACACAGTTGGTCCACTTGATAATTCTATGTGCATCTAGGGATTTATTTTTCTGTACCTGTATAACTGCCTTTCTCAATACCTGTGGCTCTCTTCACCTCTCTTTACCCAGATAGTTGGAAATCTGATTGTTGTGAGTATGACACCTGTGCGTATGACACCGCATGGGAAAAACAATGATAATATTTAGAAACTGCAGCCAGATTTATCAGAGGTGATACAGCCCAGACCTTGTCACTTTTGGAAACGGTAATAACAACGACGACAACAATCACACTGGAAGCAGGGCAATTATTTTTATTTATTTATTTCATAATATCAACTTTTTATTTTAGATTCAGGAGGTACATGTGCAGGTTTGTTACATGGTTATATTTCGTGATGCTGAGGTTTGGGATACAAATGAGCCCATCACCCAGGTCGTGAGCATAGTCCCTAACGTTTAGTTTTTCAGCCTTGCCCCTTTCCCGTCCTCCTCCTTACATTGTCCTCTGTGTCTATTACTGCCATATTTAAGTCCATGAGTTCCCCACGTTTAGTTCCTACTTATAACTGACTACATATGGTATTTGGTTTTCTGTTCAGCAGGGCATGTTACATAGCAGACAGACTGTACTTAAATATGCCTTTTTCTGATTACCTGTAAACCTATGCTAATGGGGATGGATGCCTAACACTGCAATCTATTTGTGTGTTTAATTTAGACTGAGAGTCATTATTCCTATCTGTTGCCAACTAACAGGAAAGAGTACAAAAAAGGGGAACTTTTCAGTTATAAGGCTCAAGTCAACCAACATCGGGTCACTTGATAATGGTAGAACTGGCAGGGGTCCAAGGCAGGGGATCCTTCATAGATATTGTGGATGTCTTCACTCCTGTGATGGCTGTGAGCCATGGTGGAGCATCTATGTATCAGTAAGGAGAGAAGAAAAGCATCAAAAAAGGAAAAGTGAATGGATATTACTTTCTTGGAAAAAACACAGTATTTAGTGTTCTCAAAAGGAGAATTTTATTTTTCTTCTTTTAAATTAAAAAAAAAAAAAAAAAACCCGCATGGCTTGTGGCCTTAAGGAGAGAAGCACAGGGACAAGGCTGCTTTTGTACTCTATTAAGGTTGAGATTAAAGTCCCTACTGATAAACTGAACATTCTTTAAAAGTGACCAGAAGCAAACAGTGTCTGTTTGCTGCTACTTTATTACAAAGACACCACTGAGAATAGCTAAGAATATACTATTTGATCTTTAACAGGTTGACCAAATGATTGCAGTTGGCTCCAGTACATGAGATGCTTTCTGCAAATTATTGTTTCTAGTTATAAACCTTTATAATATCTCAGAATGAATTATGTATGTATTTCATGTTTTCTTTTCTGTTATCAGCCTTGATGTTCTCATTTCAAGTTTCACCCTAGCCTCCTAATAATGCAATATTGAGGCCATTCAGACACTAATTATGCCTCCGTGGCTTTTTTGAAATGACTAAATCAGCATCAGTTCTATAATTATCGTTAGCAAGTTTGTATCAGTGGCTCACATCACTTGAAAAGCTCAACTTAAATGATTTGTGAATGTACTCATCTAATACATTGAACGCTCTCTATAGATACAAACAGGTGCTTGCATATTGCTTTATGTAAAATAGAAAGTCTGTACATGTATATTGTATGAAATACATTTTCAATTCAATATTAAAATATTATTACCATACTTGAAATATTAAGCTATATAGAGACACCCAAGATACCTGTGCTTTAAAAGCTCAGTTGGGGTGAGCAGTATAAGGAAATAGAAAACTATTACTCATACCTAAAGCTAGACCTGATGTCTTCCTCATTTTCAGAATGTTCAAATAGGAATCTGGCAAGGATGACTGACAGGAAGAAGTATCCAAATGCAATTCCTCTGTATTTTCATTGTTTCTGTTCTTGAATTATTGATATTGCCAGTAGTCATTTGCCATGAAAACAAATCAAAATACGTATGGTAAGCACTTACTTGAATGCAATACTTTTACATGATAAAAATATTTACAGTACACCATGCTTATAATTTAACAAAATGACAAACTGGTAGGGAGAATAACTATAGCAAAAAAAAAAAAAAAAGCATGGTACAAATTATAATCTTAATTCTGTGACTCAATGTATAAATGTTGTATGAGAAAATATTACAGGCAAAGAAAACAGCTACTGAGAGGAGAAACCATGAAGATTTCTTTATATGTCTTAGAAAAGAAAAGACTCACCTTAAACAGGGAAAACCTGGTAAGAATTTCTGAATTTAGGTCTCTTTAGGAATAGTGGAATATACATGAAAAGCTAAGCCATTGCACTTCCCAGTGACAATCACTTTATATATGTAGTATACACACACACACACACACACGTATATGGTTTTTCTTCACACCACGCCATCTATTACTAGATCCCTATTTGTAAAAAAAGAAAAAAAAAAAAAAGAAGAAGAAGAAAGAAAGAAAAAAACTTGTGCCAGGCTGTAGTATTTTATGACCTACATTATTACCCTCTGGGTAGTGAAATGATGGTGCCAAACTAATTATTGCTTTGTCTAATTTTAAATCCAGGTCTACGGAGATTAACAGCTTGCACATTAATTCAAAGCACCAACAGCCCACCTAACCTAATGCCGTTTTAAATGAATTAAAAGCCCTGTTTAGGAAACTTTAATATACTTTAAATGAAGGAAATGTGCATCTGTATTTTTATTCGGTTTATAAAAACGAACTTCACTTTGCTTATTTTGCTTGTTCAAACATACTCCAGGGAGAAACTTTCCTTATCTTCAGACATTACTTCTCTTGAAAATGAAATATCTTCTAAGCTTGAAAGCACGGTCTGAGTGGAACTAATTGTAAAGTGGGGGTGGTAGTGGGAAGAGGCAGAATGAGTAGAAAGACCATGTTCAGGTAGAGGGAGAAGAATTCAATTTCAATGTATTGTCCCTTTCTATATCTTTGACATTAAATGAATGCCTTTAAACACACTGACATTTTGTAATATTACAAAATGAACGTGCAGAATTGAGCAATCAATACAAACAGACCATCTACAAACAAGGCAAGGAAGCATATCACCAAACCTACAAGAAGAATTCACAGTTTGGGGGACCAGAAAATGTTAGACCATTGCAATAACTTCCCACCTGGTCTCCCTATTTTCAGTTCTTTTAGCTCTATCTTCTTAAAGCAGGGTTCAGACCACATAAACATCTTCATTACAAACCTTCCAGCACTTTCTGTTAACTGCCTACTGAAATGAAAACCTCTCAGGCTGGGATTCAGTGTAAGTTCCTCTGCAATACATCCCCAATTCTCATTCCCATCCTTATTTCCCATTCTGTGCCTGTGTAAAGCAAAGGGTCAACCAAACTAGATTATATGCTATTTTGGGCAAATACTTCTACAGTTTCCTTTCAATTTGTCTTTGCTCATGTCTATTTCCTCCACTTGTCAACTCATTAATTTCCCCAGTAAGCATGTATTTTGAATTATCCCAATTAATTTAGGCATGGGGGAAAAACAAAGATGGAAGTTAAAACAATTGCCTGCCCTCAAGAAGCTCAAAATCTAGTGCAGGAGTGAAACACATGAACGCCTTTAAAATGATGTGAAGATATAAAGAGAGAAAGAGAAATAGACTCTGAACAAGGGAAAGATACTTAAGTGCCTCTAGGAAGGTTGGGGTGTGGGTTAGAGGAACTAAGTGCTGAGCGTCCTAAGGGAGTTAGCCCGCAGAAGAGGAGAGGAAAAGTCAATTCAGGCAGGGGGCACACTGACAAGCAAGGCATAGAGAGAAAAAACAGCACAGCTTATGCAAACTATAAGTGGTCTGTTTTATTGACGCATAAAGATTGCTATGACAAGGCCAAGCGTGGTGGCTCACTCCTGCAATCCCAGCACTTTGAGAGGCCAAATCAGGAAGATCACTGCAGTCTAGAAGTTTGAAACCACCTGGGGCAACAGAGTGATATCTGTTCTCTGCAACAAATAAACATTTCAATTAAAAAAAAAAAGAATAGAAAAACTGCCCTGTCCTTCACGAAAGAACTCATAATTTCCTCTAGACAAAACTCCTTTATAACTGCACTTTCTAACATTCACTTTGGGCTATATTTATCTGGCTTCATCCGTAAAATGTTAATGTCACTTTTCTTTAAATCCTCTGCAATTTGTAGTGTAATACTTTTAACTATATTAAGCATTGAAAACTTTCTAAATGAAATTGAGAACCATGCAAAATCAGGCAAATGTTGCAGCAAATATACACACACTATAAATATATGTGAACTTAAAAATATAATACTTAGGTTAATAGAAGAAAGCAAAACACCTTAAGTGAACTTATCACCGGATTTTCCAGTTTGTCTCTACTGTAGAGCTAAATCACTGAGGAGATGTATGAACCACACTAATATCATTTGACAGTACCTGCGTTTGAGTGTCATTCTGAGCAAATTGAATAATTTTACTCAATGAGGTCAAGATCTTCACTAGCTTTTGTGTGTGTGTGTGTGTGTGTTTTCATTTTTTTTAGGGGAAAGGGTGGTACATAAGAACTTCTTAGTAGTCTTTATTGAAGTGAAAATGATGACCCTTAAACTGCAATTTTATGGAAGCATTAAAAGATTATATTGTCACTAATTTGCATTATTGCAAGAACTACCTCAGATTTTTGTGAGTAATATGAAAGAAAAAGTCTAGTTTCATAAACAGCTACTAAGTCCTACAATGTGTTTTGAAACCAGGGCTTTGGAAGAATATGTTATTAGTTTAATGTTTTATTAAAATGCTTAGCATTTAAGTTCAGAACTAAAAAAAAAATTTGAAAAATTAAATTGAATTGCCTTTAGCATTTTATGAAAAACTATACATCATAGCCCTCCAAACTTCTTTCCTTAAAGCATCTTGTGACCTACACCTCCCTCATCTTTTCTACCCACTGTCTACCTTCTGCCTCCGCTGATGGTTTTTCCTTTCCTTTCCTCTCCCATCACTTAGGTAAAGCACATCTCTGTGTCCAGCCTAGCTCATATTTTCCTTAGTCCAGTGCAGACAAGTCTATGGTCATTTGCAAAATCACATTCAATATCACTTTGCTTATTCCCTTAACCTTCACTTTTGTCATTGCTGCTTACATTATTTTCAGAAGAAAAAGAAGAAATATGTAGAATTCCCCTCTGAATTATTTTGAAAGGAAAGCATACACACACAAACACTTCTGAAGAAAAAATAGTTATGTTGATTTTTTCTTCTGATTTTCTTAAAAAGCACAAGTCCGAATATACTGTGTATTAGAAATTCATATATTAGTCAAAATGTAATGCATTATATTTTAATGTCTGTGCATTTAAAAAGTAAAATAGAAAGAGAAACGATATTGCTAATAGAGTGGGAAAAATTAGTCAAATTTATTCTTTTCTGAAATAATTGTTTCCTTGACTAGCCAACTTCCTTTAAACACTCAATATTTAATTCTCATGTTACCTGAATAAGTTTCAAAAAATATTATAGAGATGGATGTCAGCTACAGCCAGAAACATTTCTTTTGAATAAAAGTTTTGAAGACAAATGCATACAGAATATGACTGTTAAAATGCTTTTTAATCATACCACATCATTAAAGATAGTTTTATTAAAACAACGAAAACTATGAACATTGCAAACAAAGCAATGAATCTCTGTGAAAAAGAAAGTCAAATTTTATTTCCCTTTGCTTAAAGTAATTGGAGAAAAGCAACTTTTACCTATACTTAAAAAAAAGGGAGAAATAGTGCAATGACGAACTCCCTTGTGTACCTTATTATTATGGAAGTCCCAAAATGTATATTCTATTATGTAAGTCCCTTTTATTCCCAGAGTATATGTAATTTTGAACAATTTTGAAACTCTGTACCGTTATCCAGTGCTCTTTTGAATAGTTTTCCAATTATTTGATTCCAAAGTTAATTATATTTATTTGCATGTTGAATGATGTTTTTTATAATGTGTATTTCAAATGAATCTATAAGGGAATTGGAAAGGTATAGTTATCATCTATTAATAAACTCTTGCTGACCACACTTTTTCCTCCTCTTTTTAAAGAGCAGGGGTTGTTTTATTTTAGATATTACAGATGAACGGCTTTAAGTCTGTCATCAAAATACATTGTTTTTCTATTCAGTGGACACTCTATTATATATTTTATTCACTACTTGAATTTACACAAGGAACTGTAAATTCAGCGCTAGGAATTAAATGTTAAAGGTTGATGAGCTCTGAACTTTTTTAACAAACAAGAACAGAGCAGTTTTGCCCGAATTGCACAGAGCATCTGCTGTGTGTCCAGAGGACTTTTGGTCGTCATTCCCCAAATGGGTAATAACTGCGATTATGAGCGCTTCACAGTTTTTTTTTTTTTTAATTCATCTGTACTCAATCCAGCAGTGACCCACAGATATTTTCCTACACTTATTTCTTTGTGGTAAAATCCAATGAACAACTTTTCAGAATATCATTTTCAAAGCTATCTTGTAAAATATAACTAAAGAGGTTTCAGTGTTCTCTGTTACATAGAATAAAGTTCTTCTGTTTTATTTCGAAGACTCCTTTAAAAAAAATGCACAGAAAGGTCAAATCCATTCCAAATAGAAATCTCATTGCTTAGAAATATTTCTTAGGATCTCGAATCACTCTTTTTTTTGTCTTCTAAATTCTGTCATCTGCCTAGATTTAACTGAAATAATTTTTATTTCTCAGTGTGTTAGCTAAAGGCATCCATTCAAAGGTAAGAACATCATACAAGGTGAGTGGAATTAATTTCAAAGTATATATTTGGCATTTTTAAAGAGCTGCATTTCAGCATCTGGAGAGCTGCAATTTAGGCTATCAAATCTACAACAGAGAAACTGGGGGAAATGCGAATACCCTTATGAGGAGGGTCAGTCCTCAGCAAGTGCATTTTCGGTTCCAACCTTCAAAGGTAACATTTTCAGCTTGATGGGCTCCTGGTGGAATATTTAATTTGCCTCTTTCATTCTTAGCTTCGTCGAAATATAGAGGACTGGATGTCTACCAGGCCAAAGTACAAACTCACCATTTATCTATTAAAGTCATATTTAATGAAAACGAAGAGAAATTATGACCCAATTCACTCTCTTTCTCATTACAATTCCTAAAGAACTTTGCCGGGCACATTATCTCGTAGACATCATGATCAAATGTTATTGTTTGCTTTATTATCTCAATTGGATGGTTGGCTAGTCTAGAATGAAATAGGTTGAAGGCAATACTCTCAGCCTAGAAGTCTGAATGAGGTTCCCATTCAAATGATCCTGATTGTTTGCGGGTGGGGCGGGGTGATTAGTAAACCAACTGAGCTTACACTGCATAGTAAGCGTCTGGATGCCGCACATTTACATCTAACAAGAGACCCCAGAAAACGTGTGTGTGTTTCTTAAACCTTATGTTCCGAACAAAAGGCTATCTCAGCAACAGACAATCAGCACTGCATTGCTCCCTGGGATGCGAGCAACACACTCAACTGCACATTTCATTCTTCTTCGGCTCCCAGCACCACAAAGCCCCTACTCTCTTCCCACTCCTGGGTCCCCAGATTACTCCATAGAGGGGGGTTGGGAAGGCAGAAGCCTAACGTCTATGCCTGCGCACCAGCCGCCGACACCAGGGCCCCCCGGGCGCTGCTTTCTCTGGCCCAAGCCGCCTGGGGGAGGTAGGGAGGGGAGCCAGGGCGCGCGAGAGGGGACCGCACACCTAGACACTTAAGATTTTATTTATTCATAGGGAGGCGGGGGAGGGGAACTGGGTGAACGCGAATTTTCCCCCTGAAGTTGCTTCTTCTAAGCAGATCAAGTCGTTTTCTGGCTGGTGCTGGGGGCCCCGGGGAGGGTGCCGGTGAGGTCCGGGCTCTGGAGAACAGATCCCGTCCAGTGCGCAGAGCGGGTGGGGGAGGGCGGACGGGCCGCAGCTGTCGAGAGGGCCGGGAACCGGCAGGGACGGGCCCGCGGGCCGAGGAGCAGCGGGGCTCTGTCCCGGGCCCTCTAAGGCAGGCCGGGGAGCTCAGGGGCCGGCTGGTCACGCGTGGGAAAGAAAGGCCCCTTCCCCCTACGGCGCTGCTCCCCTTTCCCCAGGCTGGGCCGCCCGAGAGTGCGCGCAGGGAGAGCTGCGAGTCCCCGCGCGCGTAATCATGACCTCGGGGCCCCCTCCGGGCCGCGTGAGCGCGTCGGCGAGGCTGGGCGGCCGCCGCGGCCCCGGCCGTGTAACATGACCCGAGCGGCCGGCCGGCCGGCGCGGCGCGGCCATTGAGCCCTCCCTGCCCATGAATCTCTGGCGCGTCTCTAGCTCGCTCGCCCGCTCGCCTCCCGCCTCCCTTTCTCCCCCTCCAGCTCCGCGGGCTCCGTGCGCCTCTCCCTCTCCCTCCTGGTCCTCCCGCTGCCCGTCTCTCTCCACTGCCCGCCTCTCGCCACTGCCTCCCGTCTTCTCTCCCTCACGGCAGCCTCTGTCTCTTTCTCCCTCTCTCCTTTGAAAACTGATCTTTGGCTCTTAGTGTGAAAGTGATTTGAATTTGGCTCGGCGGCTCTCTGCGCCTGCGCCCAGCCTCTGGCATGCTGGCTCCTTCCAAGCAGCTGTTTTGGGTTTGAAATTCCAACATGGCAGAGGCTGCAGTCCGTCTTCCCTTCAAAAACTTGGAATGATTTCAAATCATAGGCACCTTCACTTAACCCTAGCTTCCATTCATCAGCAAACACATCGGATCGATGCTACGCTAACCTATCGGGTTCTCTCTCCGCGCGTTCAGGTAAGAGGAGCTTCGTAGTTTTCTACCATCTGTTTAAATTTGTTTTTGTTTTATTTTTAAAGATTATAAATATATCCAAGACCTGTAATTAAAAGAGATCTTCGAGTTGTGCCGTAAACATTAAATTCAATTTCCACACGTTTCTATTCTGTACGCCAACCTGCTGTCTAATTTCTCTGTTCAAAGTAGCCCTGAAACATTATAATGCATCTTTTTGCTGCTTAATCATTGCAACAATAGTATGGGATTAAGAGTTCGCGATTGCAAGAATCTCGCTTTTCACTATATTGGGCTTACTTATTACTATCTTTTTACTTCAAAAATAAAAAATAAGAAAGCGGAGCCATAGGGTGGGGCTAGACTTTCTTCGGGAACTAACTTCTAAGTAAATAAGAAGTGTAAATAAGAATCTTGCACACACACAAAAAGTTGAGGTTAAATTACAATCTCGTGGCTGGGGGAACGAGAAAATGTCAGAAGATCGGTTGCAGAAAAATGTAAGCACATCATCTAGGAGGGGGTACAGCGTGGTGGGCGTATTGTTGGCAAGGAACGGGAGAGAAAGATGTATAATTTAATGGTATATACAATCCACTGATCCTATTACCGTCCTCCCCGGAGCTCTTGTTAGTTTCAATGGGAGTGAGTGAAATTGACATGGACTTGCATTCCTGGTCATGTGCTTTTTTTCCTTTCTTTCTTCTCCTGTGATCTGAGATCCCCTTTTTGTTGATGTTGCTTTCCCCCTTAATTATATGCATGTAGGTTAAATGAATACCTGACGAAAGGGCCCACGTTTCAAGGCAGTGACATTTGATAGCTGAGAGGAAAAGTGGCTTTAATGAAAAGCAACCTTTGGAATTCCTGCTTGTGAGAAATCCAATTCAGCTTTTTGTGCTGCCAGCAAGAAATGATCAGTAGCACCAGTGTTTATGGTATGTCAGTTTTGGAATTTACTTCCTTTGCATCTAAATAGGAAAGACAAATGAAATAGCATGATAAAACCATTGAAGACTGCTTGGCAAGCAGTTGCTCATGATATAGAATTCCTTTTTCTTTAAAAAAAATATATGTTTAATGTCACCATGCTTTTTTTTCTTTTGCTATCACTTGTTTGTATATTGCAGTTTTGATTAATATATTACTTGAATCCACTTTTATCGGTTTTAGCTGTCATCCAGAAGTTGCACGTTACTAGTAATGCACTGTATATATATAACTGCTGAAGTCAAATAGTATGTAAATTAGTTAAACTCAGTGTGAGTTTTTTTTTTTTTTTCTTTTGGAGGGGGGAGGCTGGGCAAAGGGGAGAGGGTAGGAGTGTTGGGAAAGATTACTAACTAATGAAAGTATGTCTATGTCTATGTACACACACAGGAACAGGACTGGATAAAAATTTTATTTTTCTCAATCTATTAATGCAGTTTGACTATCTGCTCTTGATGATTGCACTTTGTGAAGTAATCAGTTCTTCTGAGTGTGTTTTTTTTTGGGGGGGGGTGGCCGAGTGAGTGAAGAGGTATCTTTTACATGAAAATAAAAAATACATTTTGATTGTCCAAAGTCCTTGATGTCTTTTAAAGAGCAAGGATAGGTTTTTTCTTTTTCCCCTTTCCATTCACTCATCTGCCTGTCAGCGCTTTTTACTTTTAACTTGTGACAGAATTAAATAATCAGGCACTGAAATGGACTTCGTTTGAAATCGCTCTTTCCTCTTTCTTTACAAAAATAGAAAAAAAAAAAAAAGTCAGTTAAATGGAGTGAGAGGGGGTTTTCAATAGCTCTTGTGGCAGTGCCCTGTGTACACTTCGTGATATTCAATTAAGACTGAGAGGGACCAACAACAACAAAAAGATGTTAAAGTATTTTGCATAACCAAAGGATATGTCCACTTTAGACTTTTTTTTTTTTTTGGTTGTTGCTATATTTACCCCATGACCATTAATTCCTCCTGAAAAGAGAGAAAGAAGGAAAGAGAGAATATGAAAAAAGAAATAAAAGTGGGGCAAAGCTGCCACGGGTCTGTAGTGTGGCCGTGGTCACTGCTCTCTCCTAACACAAATGTGAATATGAAGAGAGGAACTACAAGACCCGTTGCGCGACATACACTTCTGGTTGGACTCTGGTGACTACTGAGCTAAATACACACCACACTTACACGATAGGAAGGATTTGATTGAATTTTGCATTTGGAACTTGTTGACTTTGAAGCGATCAATAAGAAGACTGTTTATTTTAGATGCACATAATTTGCCCTGAGAAATGTTTTAAGGAGGAGAGAGCACAGCTTTTTTTCCCCCGGAGCTGTTGGAGCGAATGGGATTGCCAGATGGGCGATTTCCCTCTGTGATGTTAAAGCTGTAATATATATTCAGAGCAGATTGGGCTGCTGCCTGTGATGAGGAGGATATTACATTTATAAATTTTAAATCGGAGCTTGGACAATGTGCTGAGAGCAGAAATTGGATGGTTTGACTGTTCACCGTATTGATACTTAAATGTGATTTCTAGGTAGTACTAATAATAATCATTGCAATAATTCATGAAAAACATATTGGCATAGGCAATTATATAATTCATGACATTTAACAGCAGATTTGAGTGTGTAAATCGCCCCCCTCTTAAGTCTCTGCTTACTATTAAATAATAGTCACATAATTCATTTCCCTGTTTAAATGTCCGATGCTCAAATGATGTTAACTTAGGAGCCTTGTTATCATATATTAGAATACTAGGGGAGAAAGTTTATATACATATATATGAAGTAGACACTTGTGTATATGTATAAAGTGGCGTTAGTGGCTCCTGTTTTCTAATTCTTTACTCTGATTATTTTTAGATTTTGTTTGTCTCAAATGTGCGGCCTAAAGGAACCAGAGCTACAAACCTAAAAGACTAGAAAGTGGGCAAGTGCTCACACTCTGGCAGCTCTGCTGTTGCAAATTAAAAGTGTGTTGTGGTCAGGAAATGAAAGCTACAATGTCTCTTTTGAACAAGTCGTTTATCAAGAGAAACATCTATCAGGGACTGCCTTGTCACATTGATCCTCTAAAAGTTAGGTCCGAGGTGGAAGCTGCTTTGATGTTTTTGATCCTAAATTTAATACAACAGAAAAAAAGCAAGAATATTTTGACCAATATAGATTTTTAAAAATGTTTCCTGGAACCAACAAGATCTATTTATTAGGATTTCACTATGTTTGAAGTTTTCTGGACATAACAGTTGAAAGGTTGAAGGGGAAATCCCAGACTTTATAAATTGATGATTGTTAGAATATACATTTATAATACATTTAGTGATGGCTGGCTTCTTGGTGCACATGGAATGGACGTTTTGAACACAGATTGTTCAAAAGCAAAATTATTTTGAAAGAGTATTTTGGAAGAATATGTAGAGAGTCAAGAGTTTTTCATTCATTCAAATTTTAGTTATCCTCTTATCTTCTTCCTCTCTTTTACTCCTTCATTCTTGCTTCTTATCTTCATTATATTTGTGACAAATTAGCTTTTATCTGGAAAAGAAACATTGTTTCTACAAAAACCATGTCCCCAAAACATGCTTGCACACATTGTCTCTATTGTTTATTAATTGTGCCTGTTTATGGTTATCAATATAAACTACATAGACACATACGTCCTTTGGAATTTCAGCTTAAAAATAGAGGTATCAGATTAAACATGCTATGTATTCTTGAATAATGAATATGTTATATGCATTATTTAAAATGTAGAAAGTATTGTTAGGAAAATGACCAAGTTGCAACAAAATTGTGAAAGCAGTTAGAAGCAGCCTGCTTCATTTTGGGCGGCAAACATTCGAAAGAAGTGTTTCTTCTTTGAAATAGAGTTTTTGGATACTTGTTTTACACTGCTGGAGGCAACTTGTTATTTCATCTGGGTCTATCATCAAATAAGCAGGGAAGAGTAGGGTGGGAGTTTTGAGAAGTGTAATACTTGCTAATGAATCATGTGTGAAATGAAAGAATCATAGCAGGGTAATAAAGTCTCATTGTTGTTTTCCTGGAAGAGGGTAAGACTTCTGTTTGGAAGCTGTATGTGTGAGTTGATTTGCTTTTCTCTTCTCCTGAAAACACAGTTTATAGGGTCTCTTTGGAATTATTTCAAGAAACATCTTTTTTTTTTCTTTTCTTTATGAAAACAGAGTATTTTTCTTTCTCCTGACTGTATTGAAATCAGTAAGATTCTTAAAACTGTATCTGATATCTTCTGAGTGAAAATAGGGGGTTTTAGTCTTTAGTTATATTTAAGATTCCTGTAGCAGAGTTTCCAGGGCTGATATTTTTTTCCTTCCCATAAATAGAAAATGGTTTTTGTTTTTGCTTTTTTCATGTTAGGCAGGAACTTTGAAAACCTTTTTGTAGATAGTTACTTCTGATAGATGTACAAGAGTGCAGAAATTTCATTAATTACTTTTAGGTGATAATATAAGAGTGTAACCAGAGGGAAGAAAATAGGTAGTTATTTCCAAGAATCTATGGAGACCATCTGTATTATTACTTGGCATTTCTAAGACAGTTTAAGATATAAACCACCTGAAAAGATAAATGAGTAATTTCATTATAGGTTAATTATTTTTTTTCCTGAGCTTCTGGTTGTCACCTTTTAGAATTTAGTGTCTTACTCAGTACGTGCTTAGGGACAGATCCACAAAGTTTGGGAGTCTGCACTGTTTTTCAGAATTTTCATGTCAAGGTGAAGACAACCATGCTAATACTTCCCTGTTTTTGTCTGTGTGAGTGTTTGGATGCCTTGAATGATTGCCTAATTAAGTAATCAGTTTTAGTGGTCCAAAATCAACAGAATTACTAGATGTATTTGAAACAATTGCAGGCTTTTATGGTTTGAAGTTTCCAGTTCTTAGAACCTTGATTTAGTAGAAATAGAAAGGTGCTGTTTTACCTTTGATCAATATATTCTTGAGTGCAGATTTCACATACTACTCTTTATAAAGTACTGTGTTCATTGTTGAAGAGCTAATAAATTTAATTACCAGGAATTTAAATTGAGTTATAAATTTTTGATTGGAAGGAACTATTCTGCAGATGTTTGTATGAAATACTGTCATATGATACTGATCGATAGAACTTGATTAATCAGCATATCTGCTGTTTTTCTTGAGTCATTGATAAACTAGAATAAACAAATGGTACAGAAAAAGCTACAAATTTTAACTCTCAATAAAAAAAAAAACTTATGTGTCTTTCTTTTGAGATATACACGAGTTAGTGTTTTATTGAAATTGGTGGAACTTAGAAATTATTTGGGAGTACCACTTAGAGGCTTGTGAGTCCCAAAATTCTGCCTTTCAATTCACACACACACACACACACACACACACACAGCAAGAGAGAGAGATTGTACCTATATTTTTGTTCATTGCAAATGAAAGAATTTTTTTGACACACTGCAAATAAATGGCCAGTTTAGCAAGTGCTTTCCATGGTTGGATTTTGTCATTTTCTTTTTTTCCTAAACTTGAATTTTGAGCATTAACTTTTTCATTTAACTTCTGGCAGAAATTTTAAGCATAGCTGCTTTGGTATGATTGCTGATTACTGATCTTTTTGATATTTTTGATGTTATCATTTAAATGGCAATTTTATTTCAGAAACGTTTATTTTAAAAAGTAAAATAGTAGGAATAAGGAGTATGAACGAATATACTCCAAATAAACGGTACCTTGAAGTTCGAAGCAAATCAAAAGCAAGGGGTATTATGCTAAGTTTCCTTAAGGCAGCACCACAGGTGCCTGCTCAGAAGCGCTGCCTCAATACAGCACATCCGTAAGTACCTGTTGACAACAGTAGTCTTAGCTGAAACTGAGGAGGCAGAAAAGATAGGTGATCAGAAACCATCAAAACATGAGATATCATATGGCACTTTCTGTTAATAATATTTACATGTTTTATGCAACAAATCTGCTTGTTGTCTTGTTATTTGAATATTGACACTTTGCTTAACATTGCATATGGTGGGCTGTTGTTTCAGGGTGGATCAGAAGCAGTAAATCCAAAGGAGAATTTCAATTTAGATGTATTTATGTTAAATATATGTATAAATGGATATGTTTGCTCATATTTTAGCTCTCGTGACTTTCACAAAACATTTATAGTATCACTGCTTCCAATCATTTTTGAAACTGATACATCTTGAAAGTAGAATGCATGATTTATTATATGAAGGCCCAAGGTTAAACTTTTTACCCTATAGCTCAGCTTAAGTATTGGTATTTTTGTGTTGGGAAATGTTTTTTAGAAAGTATGTTTTGTAATTTTGGAAAATTTGCTTCTCACTAGGTTTCTGTTCTCTTTTCGTAGGATGAGGAGCTTTTAACCAAACCGTTATTAAGGATATATAATTTACAGTAAAGTTTTTTATACTACAGAATATGAAATGTAAAGTACCTATAAAATGTTTTCTTTTACCCCATTTCATTATGTTGAAAATACTTTTACTCTGTTTCTTTCCTATGTTTTAATTTCTGCTGATATTTTACATATTTATTCCATTCTGCTTGTGGATATATTCCTGGAATGAGAACAGAAACTGCATTATACTCCATTTAGCTATGTGTATGTGTGTATATATATATATATATATATATATATACAGATATGAAATATATATGTGTGTGTGTATATATAGATATATTTTGTTTTTCCCGATTCAACTGTTTGCCTTATGTCAACTGGATGCTTTTTAAACAACTGATAATTAAATGCCATCTATTTATGAAAGTAAACTCATCTGAGAATGGGGGACCTCTACTTTCATGCATTAGTTCATGATGAAATATTATTCTTGGAAATACTAACATCCCAAATAAAATTTTAAAGGTAGTGCAACGTGAAGCCATGGGTTTCTGTATGTCGTTCTAAATGTTTTGCTTATCTTTTGACTTATTATCCTTACCATTAAGAGACATTTTTACCTTCACCTAGGACCAGCTACATAATTTCTGAGGCCCATTGCAAAATTAAAATGTGAGGCACCTTGTTCAAAAATTAATTTAAAGACAGCAACACAGAGCATTAAACAAAATGCAGGGCCCTTTGTTGTGTGATGGGGTGGGGGCCTGTGTGCCTGAACAAATGATAGGGCGATGAAGCCAGCCCTGCCTTCACCACCTACAGACTTTTATCTGAGGCCAACTTTGTGGAAGTCACTAGGTTTCCTATTGGAGACTGACTGTTCCACAATGATTTCATGTGCCTCGCCGAAAAAGATACTAATGAGAGTTGAGTAAGAAAACGGATGGGAAATGAACCATTAAGTATCTCCTGCTCTTTCTATACCTGAACTGGAGATTGAAATATTTGCTTTTGTCTCATCTTGCCTTGTGTCTGATATATATCCTATACATCATGTAGCTTTTTGTGCAAATATTCTTAAAAGGAACCTTTTTTTAAAATGACTTGCATGTAGTTACACACTTCAATACTTATTCCCAGGCCCAGAATAATTGGGATGGGAGAATTTCAGTGAGATTTGTAGTAAGAGCTGAGGAGGTTCTCTGTTGCCAAGTACTGCCACTAGCCCTCTTAGGTTAAGGCACAAGAAAAGTGAGTGTTTTTATGTAGAAATCCTACACTATCTGATACAAAATGCTGACCATTAAAAAAACGAAAGTATACTCATTAAGTGACAGGAAAGGGGGGCAGACTCCCAAATAACCTTGTTATAATAGTATCAGTATTGATACTTTGACATTAGAAAGTGGTATTTTAGCTATATAAACATGTGGTGACAGCTGTGTTAAAGAAGAAAAGTAACTTATGCAGTAACACTAATGTTGCAGTATCCTATATTCAAATCCTGGACTTAGTTTCTCAATTTGTATTGCAATAACCTCCCTCTCCCTGAAAATTAGAGTTATATGACTCCTTTACCAACATTCTGTGCTGATAGGTGGACAAAACATTTACATCGTTGCTTCCCAAAGTACTTCTCAATGAGATCAAACTTCATATTGAGATACCTAAAACTGAATTTTGAAGTCAAGTGCCTTTTTCAAATCAAAACTGAGATATGATGGAATGTCCAGCAAGTATGGATCTGAGTGCACTTGAAGTTGCACCATTTATTTTCAAAAGATATTTCTCACATCAGATGACTCTGCCAGGAAGGGAAATATCAAAGAGCTTGGAAAAAGTAACTATTCTTTTATGTAATCCAAGACTGGGGTGAAAGTGGGGGGCTTTAAAGATATTTTTGAGGAAGAAAAAAATTGAACTTATTTTGAATGCCTTGTTAGACTTTGTGGGGAGAAATGCTACATATGAGACTTTCTAAGAAGAAAAATCTTTGCCCTGTGTAATAAGGCACTGCTCTCCACACTGATAGGCACTTTAATGAAAGAAAGCTTGGAAATAACTATTATAACAGTGTCCCATTTAACTAAAAATTTATCCTACAGTTTAGGAATCTTTCTTTTTTCTTTTTTTAACTAAGCCATTGCCAACTTGAAATATTTTAGTAGGTAGCTAGCCACAATTCATGTTTTCTAGTGTTCTGTGTTCTATCTCCAAATTCTGTAGTATAAATTTCATTTGGGACTCTTCTTTTCCTGCTTTATTCCTATACTTGGAATCTTGTATTTTCATATTAAATGTTTTGCTTTAAAAATGATTAAACTAGGAATGTGGGTAAATAAGTGGCAATATAGTATATTGTTGTGCCAAAAATAGCTTTTTTAAATTTTTCATGTGTTCATTTCTTTTACCTTTCAATTTCAAATTGAATATTGTAAACTCTTTCTTTTAAATCATATACCTCAATGATGCTAAAGTATAAATCTTAATTAGGTATGATTCACTGATTTTAATCTTACAAGATAATTATTCTGAGTAGGATAAAAAGGTTCCCTTAAGATTAAAGGCATTTTCATTACAATCCCCATTTTCAGATCAAACAAATACTATGAAATAAACAGTACTATTATTCTTTTATGCTTAATAGTTTTTACTTTTCAATTAAAGTATATGGGTGAAGAAATAAGGCTATAAATATGGCAGTCTTATTGTTTGCAAACTAAGTGCTTTTGATAAATTTTACTGCTAGGAATTACGTGGATCTAAGGGAATCTTTTAAATAAAAATCACAGTTTTGATTATCTAAATGGAATATGTTCTTGTGCATGTGCATAGATATATTTCTTTGTGAAGGTATTGATGTCAGGGACACTTTTGGTATTTCTTTATGAGTAATTAGGTTAACGGGGTTAGTTAGAAAATGTATCCTTTCCTGGAAAATGAAAAATTACATTCAAGCAGAGGTAAAAGAGTAGAACATATTCATGACTTTAAGTACTTAAAAAGATATTTTATGAGTCATTTTTGAAGACTAATACCCAATATGTAACTTGTTAAGAATAATCGCCATTTTTACTTTCTAAAGCACATCTATATTAAAACTGACTTTCTATTCCTGACTCGCAAATCTGGAGTCAATTTTAGGCCCAACTTACAAAAGATGTGGGTCTTATCCCCCCTGCCCTTACCGTAGTGTCCTATGCCTGTAGAGTCAGTACTGTACTGACTCTACTCTATTACATAAAAGAGTACAAAGTTCTCTTTTAAAGAGAGATTTCCATTTGCATTATTCAGAAGATTAAGCAACGTTTTGGGGAGGCAAATACTGATAGGACCCAAATGTAGACATTGGGACCCTAAATGGCTTGTATCCTTGTCTGACAAAACTGGAAGGAAAAAAATATTACCAGCTTTGGAATTTTATATGCCTATATGAACAGTGCTTTTTCTTTCTCTGGGAAGATTTTAAACATACTATGAATACACTAAGTGTTACCTAATTGGAAAAATATGTTTTCTATAATTCTAAGAGTACTAATCAACCAATCATCAATATGAATTTACTCATGGATGGTAAGATAGTAGAACTTTATTCAGAAATGGATGTTCAGTTGGAGCTGGTGTCGCTTTAGAAAAGAAAAAGATTGTACATAAGCAAAATTCTTTTGGGATTTTTTTAAAAACATGGATGTGAAATCTCCATCAATAACATTTTTGGCTGTTAAAGTATTACAAAAAAAATTGAAAGCTCTTTATTATGTTTTATTCTTTAATAAGCCTCAAAATGCACACATACAGTGCAATAATGCCTTTTTTGTTTACTTTTTTGATTTTTGTCTTGTTTTGTTTTAGCATAAAATAAAAAGAGCTTATAGGTAAACTATTTTGTACTATTTATTTATAAAGATATCTAGTAAAGACAGTACAACATATAGTATAGGTTTGTTTATAATGATGGGTAAAAAATCTGCAATTTTACCACCATGTAATGACAGTTCCTTGAAATTTTACCCTACTACACCAAAATGCCACAGTCACTAAGATGGGAGGTGTTGCTGATATATGATTGGAATGCACGTGTATACTTAAATACATAATTTTAAAAAATTGTCTTTATTTTCTAATAGCTTGCTAGTGTCCTTTGCTTAGGGCTAGGGGGAAAATGTTTTCTGCTATTTGGCTATTTGCATACTCACCATGAACCTTGCTGTCTAAGCCATCTTCCTACCTACCTAGCTATGTACCATTTTGAAGAGCTGTTTTTTCTTTTCTTTTCTTTTCTTTCTTTTTAAAAACATTTTTGATATTTATCTGCAAGGCTGGTTATTACTTGATCATCTGGAAAATCAAATTTCATTTCAGCCACTGGAATATGATATTTAGATCATGAGAGGTAGTTTGAATTAATTAAGGGGATAATATTAGGCTTTATATTAGGGAAAAGTAAAGCAGCATTTTTTGTCATGGATAACTTGCCCTTCTTGATGAAAGACAACATGTAGGAATAGAAGAAGTAGGCACAAGTTTGAGAAAGTCATTGAGGCAAAGCTAAGATTAAAGACTCTTTTCATGTGGTTGTTACACAAAATGATATTGGCAATTTTGTAAATTAAACCCTAATATTAATTATGTTAAAAAACCTTATCACTTATTAAGAATCATTGACTAATATTCAGTAAATAGCATGTAGCACTATTTTAACAAACTGTATTCTCCGTGTTAGGAACAACTGATTCTATATCAAATTCTGACTATATGGGATTTGTGAGTATGCAAATTAAAAGAACTATTCTCATTTTTGTCTCCATAATTTTAAAAACTGTGAAAACATATATATATATATATGCCTTTAAAGATGATTCAAATTATTCTCAGACTCTTTTTTTTTTTCCTCTGTCAACATACTCAAGTTTTTTAGGCCACAAATGAAGTGACAGAAGAAAATCCATTGAAGATGGAGGTATATGTCTTTTAAGGCTTCTTTTGGAAACTAATGTATTTATTGCCATTATGGAAGTTGAAATCATTGAAGTAGTTAATACTTTGAATTGGTTTTAGAAAAATGTGGTGTTAAATTTTATATCAACTCAGTAAATGCTAGCTGTAACTTCATGACCAAACAAACAAAACCCCAAACAAGCAAAATAAATAAATAAATAATAAAAAACGTTTGCCTAAGCCCTACACTAGATCAGTTTGATGAAATTTTAAGCTCCTCAGATCATTCTAACGTAAACCAAACGTTTATATATCTCAAGAGATCTTAAGATTTTCACCTTTTAAGAAACGTCATTCTTCCTGATTTGAAGTTAGGAAAATGAAGATATCTGTTCAGAACTGAATATACTAATGACATGTACGGATAGTTCATCATCTGGCTGAAGGTCAACAACCTATCTAGACTTTTGAAAACATTTCTGTCAGGCTTGCAAGAACACCTCAGGAAAGTAACAATGAGGAAGGACAGTGTCAGCAGAAGCCCACAGTCTATCATTTTGTTACCTTAGGTAAGCCATTCAACCTCGCTGAGCCTTGGTTTTTAGTTTACTTTTTATAAAAGAAGAGATGATTGAGGTGATCCAATGATGACTAAGATTTCTTGCAGTTTTGTATACTCCATGACTGCTTTGTCATGTACTAGTGAACTCATGTAACTTGGACCTTGCTAGTCGTCTAAAAGATGCAAAATATTTTTGTTTCTCTTAAGAAAGCTCCAAAAATTATCCTGGAAACAATGTAGAAAGCTCAAGGACCATTTATTACTTTGTTAAGCCCATCAGAAGAGTTGATAAGCATTCATTAAATATGCTTACTAATTGGTTGCATGCAAAAGTGTCAGTAATTCTAATATCTTAAGAGTTGATGGATATTAGTTAGCTAATGCTTTTCGCCTGTAAGAGATTTCAGTAGACTGGCAATCAGATTAACTCAAGCTGTGGAGTTAGGGACCTCAAATCCTTGAAATATTTAGTATGAAAAGTGGACTTTTATCAAACTGAAAGCAATACCTTTTTTCCTGTACTTTATCAGCAACTAGTCTTTGTTCACTTTCTTTTTGCTTCCTGGCATGTTCTTCTCCGCTTGTTGAAATCCTACTAGGACTATGGTATCCTGGTCAGATGTTGCATCATCCATGAAGACTTCTTTGAGGCACCCTAATTAGGATTGATTTCAACGTCTACTTAATTGTCCCTTAGAACATTTGAAATGTCTCCTTTAGATCACTTACCATCATCTTTCTCCTACTATAGATTGCTAGGCATCTGTGTTTCTCTATTATGAAACTATAAATTCCCTGAGAGCACACATATCTAATTCATTTTTATTTTTAATCTCCTCAACATGTGTGTATAGTATAAGACCTATAATAGGTATTCAATACATGTTTGGTGAATTGAATTGATAAAAGCATAGGAGACTATCACTTGGTTAATATTTTATTTTATTTATTTTATTATTATTGTTATTTTTGAGACGGAGTCTTGCTCTGTCACCCAGGCTGGAGTGCAGTAGCGCGATCTCGGCTCACTGCAAGCTCCACCTCCCCCGGTTCACGCCATTCTGCTGCCTCAGCCTCCCCAGCAGCTGAGACTACAGGCGCGCCCCGCCACACCTGGCTAATTTTTTTGTCTTTTTAGTAGAGACGGTGTTTCACCATGTTAGCCAGGATGGTCTTCATCTCCTGACCTCGTGATCCGCCCGCCTCTGCCTCCCAAAGTGCTGGGATTACAGGCGTGAGCCAACGCACCCGGCCGTTTAATATTTTATTAATCTTACTTTAAAAAGTTAAAAGATGATTTTTAAATATTTAAAGAATAGATCTATGAAAATTGTATATTTCACTAAAAAATTGAAATTTCTATACTCTTTATATAATGTTATTACCAAAGAAAGACTTTATAACCCTGAAAAATAGTTTTATAATTATGTACTTAAAAAGGGGCATACAGTCATTAATTCTATTTTTGTATCTCTAGATAGGGAGCCTTTAAACTCTTTTTAAAAAACATTATTATGCTATCTTTAAAATCTTATAAAACATAAACCTATAGACTGCTTTGATTATAGGTGTAACAAATAGCTTTAAATCACTGTTTTCTATGAAATACTTTTTTTCTCGTGTGTTTGCAGACAGAAAAATTTGAGGGCACAGAATCATGAAATACTAGACTCTGAGACTTCCATATTGACTTCTTACTGATATAGAATTGATCGACAGTTGGCCATTCTGCCTTTGGTTGAACGTGGGAAATAAATACCTTTTAAGGCATTTCTTTCTATTTTGTCCTTTCTCTGATAAATAGGCAGTTTGCAAATATGTGCACTCTCAGTAGTCAAGACAGATTTCCTTGGAAACATGATGATATTGGGGTGGTAAAATGTGAGATGCAAACTGGTTGATCTAGAGTTGATACTATAACTTAATTCGTGAATGTCTTTGATTAACATTTTAATTGGGACGTTTATCTGACTAAACAGTGTCTATAAATTTATTTTGTACTGAATACTGGGCAGTAAACAATTTAGTTGGGATTTCACCCCATAACTCTGTCTTTTAGGTGTTCAGTAGTTTTACCAGTTGGGTTTATGTGCTTGTGGGAGGGTCAGCTACTTTCTCAAATCTGCCGTAACTGTTACAATAAATAGCATTATAGTATTTCTAAGGCCAATTCAATTTGATCAAGTGTTAAATTAAAATGAGTTAGGCAACAGTATTTGACAAGATTTGTATTTTATATTTCTGTTTTTAAACCTAAAGAGGTACCAGAGAAAAGCATTTGCTTACATTGCTTCATCAAACAACCCAGAAAAAAAAAACAAAGACTCTTTTGTCATTCTTTTAAAACCACAATTTTACTAAGAAAACCTATAACCTGTACTGAAAGCTCACTCGTTTTCTTCCAATTTGGGCTCTTGAGAGCTGAAAAGTTCTAGATGCTATCTTACCACTTCATATTGAAATCTAGGTTGATGTCATACACTCTATGCAGAAGAAAGTATCTGTAGTGCTGATTGTTGAACCTGAATTGTTACAAAGATGTGCCATTTAGTGAGCTATAATGGACAAATGTTGCTTAGTTAATTGTATAAAAACACTGCATCTTCAGCAAAGCGCCCTAATAGTAAAGGACAGTATATTGTAGGTAGAATAATAAAGATTGTGAAACAATATGTTAAAAGTAGCAAAAGCATTTTTGCAGTGTGACTACAACAGTGAAGACCCATGTGTTGCATTCCTTTGTTAAATAGATACTTCTGGTTTTCTAGAAACCATTCAATATGCTTCAAGTAAGTTAAAATTGTTAAAATATAAATTAAAAGCCAGCAGATTGAGAGTAAAGGCCACAAATTGTAAAACCATATAGTGGTAGCTTGCCAACAACCAAATTAAATCCAGGGAATATTTAAAAGATAGAGGCTTAAAATTCTACTTGGTTTATAATCAGAAAGCTATGGGGTTTTAAACTAATAAAAATATTCATGAGAATTCTTTACATGTAAAATGCCACCATTTTCCTTTACCCTTCTGATAGAAGAAAACTGGGTGATCCTTCTCAAAGGGTAATCATGTAAGTTGGTGGCCAGAAAGTATGAACCATGGTTAAAAGCCAGTGGTTAATGGTTTACTTTGTTGTCTGCCTTCTTTCACTCCTTCCTCCTTCCCTTCCTTCCTTTTTATTTATTTATTTGGTTTGACCCTATATACACAGTTGACAGTTGTCAGTAATAGAATTTTTGGCTAGATCTACACGTGGCAATTCTTGAAAAATATGAAACTGTATTTGTCCTTTTGGCCTACAATCTGAATTAAAAGATAGAATTATTTCAGGTCAATACAACTACATGGGTACATGCACGTGTGCACACGTGTGTGTGTGTTTATTCAGTAGAGCAACCTGTCTTTGCAACAAATGACAGTGTTGAAAGCTCTTTCATTCTGAATGGACCAGTTTGTAGCTCCATACAGACACCATCTAAGTGAACCTATTTAAATATCTTTCCAGATTCTTAACTAAGTGGTGCAAGTCTGTCTTGGAGGTGGCACTTATTTGTCCCTTAGGAGTTAAGTTTGGTTTGATATTCAGTTGAAGTGTCAGTAAACAAGATTTATGAGAAATTAATTAAAACTAAAATTGAAAATGGATATTGAGGTGCAAGTTTATCCTAAAATGGCTTGAATATATTTGTCCCAAATGCATGAAAAGAATGTTTTCTAATGGACTCTTTTGATTAGAATAGAAACTAATCACAAGTAAACCATTTAAAATTTGCTATCATGATACAATTGTTTTCATTCAGTGTTCGGCCACGCCTTCTTTTAGCCCTGTCTTTGTCCAGGGTTTAGTCTAGTCATGCATGTGCCCTTGAAGAAATGTAGCATCTTTCACAAGATTTTGTACAAGTGAAATCAGATACCAGTTTTTATTGCAGAACCAAGCCTACAAATGTTTCTCTTTAAAGACATTTTTAATAGAAACAGTAAGGTATAAATCATTTAAGCAATTACCTGGACATGGTGGAAATGGGGCTTGGCTTTTTCTGTAGCCCCAGATGTTTCCAGATTCCAGTAATAACCCGGTCCAGATATTTACAGCTTAATTTTCTGTGCATGTGCACTTGTCCACAAATGGCTCCTATTTCCCATTTGCTGTTGGACAACTGGGCTACTTAGAGGTTTAAAAAAAATGATTTCAGCTTGGGTGATGACAAACAGTAATGGTGATAATAAGTTGCTTCTAGAAACTTTGATCACTTAAAAACATACAGAGGCTAAATTTTAGAGGATTTTATACTAAGAAATAAATTGTTCAAATGGCATTTTGCTTTATGGATGAGAATGGGATGAATAACCTCCCCCATCCCTCAAAATTTTAGTCTTGATATGCTATGTAATCAAAGTGATTCTTTGGTTTTTTTAGAAAATGCATATTCTGGCACTGCTTGGGTTATCATGCAGGCTGCTAGTTTTTCTTTGCATCACTACCCCACAGGTTTTCTTCTTCTTACTAGAAACTAAACAAATGGAAAATAATGATTGGTAACCATCTGCTGTGCAGAAATTTTACATATAGCAGTTAACTCTATTTTAGAAAACAAGACCAAATGAGTGCATTATACCGTTGCCAGTAAATAGCAACAAGCACTAGAGCATTCCTTTGGACAACGCAGGCACACAGGGAGCCAGTATTTTGTTATGGGAAGTCGGTTGGTTGGACTGTGGGGCTGAGTGTGCCCAGACATTTACTTGTGTGTTTGTGTCTGTGTGCCTATGTCTGTGTATGTAGTGCTTATGTGAAGAAAGTGATTGCTTCCTCTCTGCCTTCTCCTTGTGTCTCCTTACCGCCATAATTCCAGTCACGTAAATCAAAGTAATGTAGATGTAAATAAATCACTTCAATCACATCATCCTAAATCTTTTTATCCACTTAAGAAATAAACTTAAAATCCATAAAGTCAGACAGAATAAAGATTTGTAAAAGTATGTAGGCTTCAGATTGGAATCGTGGTTTTCTTCATTGTACTTGTTACAATGAGTAGTGGCTAGCCAATGCATCTTTAAATTATTCTCTTGTCGTATCTTCTGCCTAAAAAAACACCTTAACAGGAAGTTAGATTGAGGATATGTACAAAAGATATTGACAGGCAATGATTATTCGTATAGCTGCTGTTGAAGTATGGGTATTGTATTGGGGGTAGACGTATAATGAAATAGACAGAAGTAAGCGGTTACAAAGAATTTATTCAAATGGACCAGGTAAGGCCTGATTTTATAGTTATCCATATAATCTGTAATCTATCTGTCTCTCTCTCTCTCTCTCTCATTCTCTCTGTCTTATATATATATATAATCTGTTTATTATATCAATATACTTAGATACTCGAAACATATAATCTCTCTCTTGCTTTCTGACTTTCACTTATTTGATACGGGGATTTTGCCATACAGCAAGAAAAGTTGTTTAAAATGGGCAGTATATTGAGTTCAAAGGACCCATACAGTTCATAAATTCTCTGGTGTCTACTGGATTTTTCATCAGGGAGACTTCCAATAAAAATGATCTATTTTAGAAATAATATTGTTTAGTAGGTTGAAATGTGGTGTAATAAAATTAGACCTTCAGTCTTCTAAAGTTACTACTTAGATGGCACCCTTGGGATGGTAAAATGGCTGTATAAGCAGATGAATCAGACAGTTCCACTGATGGGTACATTTGTCAGTCTCTGTTACAGATATAATATATTCTTATATCTGTAATCCTGACACTGTTACATCCAAATGAAATCAACATGAGGTTGTCATCTTTAAGCAAATATGTTAAGTGTTGTCTTTTGTGCTTTGGATTTGAAAGAAAGGGGCCCAGGGGAGGCAGCATCATGCAAATGGAACAAATCCCATTTCTTCTGAGCTGTGCTGTTTTTCCCCTCCATGGCAGCTGGCTGTGTTATCTTTGTGTGTTTCTCTGAGTGCTGACAATTCTTTCAGTGATCTAAGTTAGGGCACATTAGAAAGTGGAAGCAGCTGTCTGTCGCTATACTGAGAGACGTGTTTGCTCTACTGCAAAGATGAAGGACCATGAATCCTTGACACACTCTCCCCCCTCCCCCCTGTACTTTCCAACATGATCAACATTCAGACGCACAGATTGTCTGCTTGGACAGTTTTTTGTTCTGACTGACAGCATCTGGCATAGACAAATTTAAAAATACATAGCATGCCATGCTTGGAATTGGAACATCCCTTTTTTATTAATCTTCTCATTTAAACCATTCATTTACATTTCAAGAAAGGTTACAGCTTGATATGGTTGAAACGTTGATTTTTAAATGAATAACCTTCTAATGAAATGTCTTGAATGAGTACCAAGCAGGCAGTGTTCATTAAAAATTACACCCGATTAACACGGCCTTGAGAGCCTGAGAGGAAAGGGATTTCTTATTGTTTTAATCCACAATGCAATCCAGTGTTTACCTTTCTGGCACAAAGCGAATAGAAATGATGCCTGTACTTGCAACACTTCTGATATTGAACACAACTATGATATCACCCTTAAGCCGACAAAAACACTTGGTCTTGTTTAATCAGCTTTCTTTCCCTCTGAAACCCTCAGAGGTGTTAAATTTTTTAAAAAAACATTACCAAAACACACCTCTCTCAAATGTCCCACGCCTCCATCACCCCAAAATACTATGTCTCTATGCCCACATCAGAAAAAGAAAAAGCTTACATGTTTTCAAGTGGAAGAGTTGTAGAAAACGCTTTTAGGTTAAACGCTTCCCCTGACCCTAGGGTGCTGGATATACATTTATTTGTTTGCATTACTTTGGTAATAAAACATAACAGTGCAAAAATTGCTCTCTTTCTCTGCCCCACTCACCCCCACACACATTCACATTGCTTACCCATTCTCGATTCCATAGTCAACCTTACCAACATGCCTAGCATTCATGTAAAAATAATATGAAAATTGGCCATATCAGTCAGTCTTTGGACTTTGCGTCCAGGGGCGGAGGTAGGAATAAGGGGAGGAGAATCCTCCTTTTATCATGCATTTTAGACTTTTCATATCACTGTAGATTTCAACTGTAACTACTCACTCCCAGGGTAGCTACAGTATTAAATAGTTCCAAGGGGTGTTTGGAGAAGGCAGGTGGTGCAAAATTGTAATAAAAATATATTCAAGTGCTGGGTAGTAAATATGTAAAGCAATGTACTGGATAACTTGGAAAAACAGGCTTCAGAGGGAAGTTCAATTAACAGTTGTAAGCAGAAGAGGTGATGTATTTCTTCAGCATGTGTAAGAGGTCACTTGCTTTAGGATAAATTTTGACAAATTCCAGAGAGAAATAAATGCTGAAATAAAAATGAAAACAGATTACAATTTTATATCAAAGGCACTTTTAATTTTTGAATATGATAGGGGAAAATGACAAGGTTTTATTCCATGGATTATATATGATTACTTCTTATATTTTGCTAACATTTAAATTATACACTTATTTTACTTTAAACTGTTATTTAAATAAAATAAATCTTAGAAATGAACATTATCTTTGAATATGGCATCAGTTTATCCACCCACCCCTCAACCCAGATCTTGGCTCTATAAATTTAAGGTAGACATAATTTGGTTGCTGTTTATTCTTTCTTTTTTTCCTAAAAGCTAGTGGCAGGGAATCTAATGGGAATGGATCTAGTTCCAGTGTTTTTATTGCTAGTAAATGTTTTATAATCAACATTTTAAATATAAATTACATCCTTTGTTATTTTCCATTTTGATTTTTTTAATGACCAGTTCTTAAAGGTAGTGCCAATGTGCATATGTAAGCAAATTGGGAATGGGTTAAAGTACACAATTCCCTTGTGTAAAAAGCCAGGTTTAGCAGTAATGCTTTTAATCTGGACTTGTAGAAGATTCAGGAGCATCCATAGATCTGCCTCAGTAATTACCATACCCCAAGTGGCACTGGAAGAGACATTTGCCTAAAAACTTGATGTCTTCATTACGCTGTTTACATTTTAATTAGAAACATGAAAATTACTGATTCATAGAGACAACTATAGTTTAAGTGGTTTCGTTCACCATCCAATAAATCATAAAAAAACCCCACAGTTGGCATAAATAGTTTACTAGGAATCATTCATGGGAATAATGTGTTGGCACTATAAGCTGCTTAAAATATGTTTTTATTTTACCAGAGGTAGAATTTGCATATAAATTAGAGAATGGCATTTTAAGTTGACAGTCATTTATGCAGAATACCACCCACATGCAAATACATATATGGGCGTATGTGTGTACTTCCTTTGAGTTTATAGGTTTTTGCAGTATTGTGGCTATAGATACATACCCAGCCCTAGCCTATCAGTTTTTAAAATGCGTGTCCTCTTTTAAAGTCCTTTCAGAAATGCTGTGGATATTCTAATGCATATCCACAACCATGTCTTATTTGTTGGGTAGTATCAACTTGTGGAAAAGAAAAATGTTTATTTCTTGTATATGTATGTCTGGAAAAGGAGTTGCTGTTTCATTTGCTCATTCATTCCCTCTTTCCTCTCTCTTCCATTCGTTCTCCCCTAACTTTTGCATGTACCTGTCAATGCTGCTGCCCTAAAACTGCTCCCAGTCAGAGCGGCTGGAGTGAAGCAGGGTGGCTGTCAGAGTCCATTCCTGAGTCAGCAGCATGTCCATTGCCTGAATCTTGCGACAGTCACTCATCCAGTTTTTCCTTCCCTAGGGGACAGGCATCCTCCTCATCAGCAAGGAGGAATGACCCTTCTGGCTGGCATGCTCAAAATCCCGAATCTCCCCACATTGGTGTGTGAGTTCAAATCCCCCCTCCTGGAGGCAGGGCTGGGACTCTAGCTAATGACTCCAAGATACAGAGGGTCAGCGCACTGGTGAGCTCGAGTACTGAGGCATTGTGCGAGTCGAGTTGTACATTTTTCCCATAACTGCAGACTCCTCTCCTTCTCCTCTCCCCTCCCCGAACCCTTTATTATAGATCAACATTATGCAAAAATGAACCAGGCATAGACACAGACATTATAAGCTATATACCTTTTCTCTATCTTTATTAGGTAGTTACTGGTCATGGCTGAAGGAGGGTCTGTTATTTTTTGTTTGTTTATTGCTGTTTGGTTGAAAGGAAGCACACAATGAATGGGCATTTACATTATCTAGTGTTAAATTCACATTTTAGGCCGATCGGCTGTAGATAAAAATGAATTTGAAAAATATTACATAGGAGAAAGAGTGTATGCATAAATGTTTAATTTGGAATGCTATAGTGGTCATTGTTTAAACTTTTGAATGTGCATGTATTAGGTTGAAACTCATGCTAACTGCCTGACATGATTTCTGGGAATTAATGGGTATAAGATTAATTCTCATGAAGCTGCTTTAGGTGAGATAAATTTTGCGCTTCACTTCTACATCTTTTAGTTTGCTTTTCATAAGTTCTAGAGGATTGCCAAAGTTCGAAGATGCTAATCAGTTATTTTTAGTGGCCCACAATATTTTAGATTTTAATGGAAAGTCACTAGGATCAGTTTCATGGTAATCCAGGTAATTGGTCTAGGTAATCAGACCAGGAGTATTAAAAACAGTAATTAGTACTTTGCATTTACCAGGCAGAATTCCTGAACAGGTTAGTTAGGGTAATAGTGGAATTCATGAACATATGCTCATTGGTTTGCTTTGCATTGCCTCTTTTTTGGGGGGAGGTGAGGCAGGACACTTACTAGGTTTCTGTACTTCCTAGATGTGATTAGACACAATAGTCGACATCTGTAAGGACAGAAACATGCTGCTTACTTGTACACACGGCAAAATTCTAATAGTTCTGTGCAGTCTGGTAAATCCTGTCTGCTTTATGCAGTGTGGCCCGAAACAGTTATGTGGTGAGGGAATGCTGGCTGCTGGCCAGCCATTGACTGTGAAATCCTGGGTACCTGAGAGCTTATCAGTTCTTTTGCTTTGTAAAAGAAAAAAGTGATGAAAATGTTGGTAAACTGCCATGAAGGTTTAAGGCTCCTGGAACAAGGAGCCGTGTAATCAGATTGGAAAATGGAGCTTGAGATTCTCTGCATGGAGAGCAGCCGTCTGTGGACCCTGTGAGCCGCTGTGCAAGTGCCCGAGCTGACCACTTTGTTAGCAAATCAGCTTGTTTGCTGCAGCAGCAGGGTGGAAAAGACCAGAGCTGGTGATGGTATGTAACGGAGGGAGAGCTCTTGCATGGCACAATCTAATCAGCTTGCAATTAGCTCAGGCTCTACAGTCACCTTCTTAATTTTCTTTTTCCCCCCTCTTTGTGTTAATACTGTGCACTTTAAACAATTAAGGAAGGGAAGTAATCCTTCAAGCAAATCAAAACCATCCTTTAATTTTATCACCCTGCTGAAAAAGTATCAGGTGGTCCACTGGTCCTCATCAGATGCTGGAAATTCTCCGGCTCACTGTAGCATAGAGAGGGCTTTAACCAATTGATTTTTAGGATAATCTTTCAAATATCTTGGCAAGGGGGAAAAGAAAATGGTACATCATTTAAACTAGAATCAAAGTTAAAATTGATGTGAAGGGGGATTACAAATGCCTTTTGGTTTACATGCAGTAGTAAATGTCTTTTGGTTTATATACAGTAGTGCCTCTGTTTTATATTTTTAATAACCAGAGGCAGGCTGTGTGTGTGTGTGGTGTGTGTGTGTGTGTGTGTGTGGTGTGTGAGAGACATCTGTGTGTATATATCTCATATATAAAATCCTTTATTCTGCTGTTTATTTAGGCATTTCGATACAGCACCTTTCTGAAGACTGTGATGACATAGCCACTTGTACTGATAATTCCACTACTTCACCTTTACCGAACTTGATTCACTAAGGTTTAAAAGAACAAGGCTATCATTGCTGATCATATATGCTACTTGTTAATCCCTTAAAATAAAATTCAGATCCTGTGGGAGAGAGGTGAGAAGAACAAAACAGAGATTTGCAAAATTGGTGTAACAGTTTTATATTTTACTGAATTTAAGGGCAGTGACTTCTGTAATATGACTTAAATAAGATGCCTATTTACATAAACAAAATAAACAAATCTTCTAATAAATATTACTTAAGGCACTTTTCCTCATCCACAAAGCTTTTGCTAAAATATTATTCATGTGACTGAATCTCTGACCATATACGTTTATTAGGTGTGTGTTTGTCATGAGATGACAGTGAGCACAATTTCACCAGTGTTTACTTTAGAAAGTACTAGAAGAAATGATTAATATAATAGCTTTTGCTTTTAATGGTTATTAAAGAATCAATTAGAGTATTTTAAATAATTCTACTACATAATAGTCCATTTCTTTTGGAGGTTGTGTTAATAAAAATAAAAATTGCTATAATATGATTGATGTTTGATTACCTTAACTTTGTATTTGAATTCTCTCCATGTTGGCAACATGAAAATTTATTTGCCTTTATTAAATGGAAAAAATTCCTCTGTCTTATTTTGCCTTAAAAATATCTCATGACATATAACCAAGCATTTAGGCTCAGCAGTTTTCATTTTAACAAACAATTCAAAAAGTTTAAGTATTTGTGTGTTAATGTTGCCTGTAAAATAGTACTTGTTATTTTTCTATATGTATTTGATTATATGTCTTATATTTTGTATTTGAAAGAATGAATTCAGTTTGATAGAAAATGAGAGTAATTAATATAAAGTGCATTTAAAATTAAGTAAGCTTTTAAGTTTGCCTCAGGGTTTTGCTGGTGTTTCTGGAGTGTGTCCTTTTTTTTGTTTTTTAACTTTTTTGTTTCTAATTTAAAAATAGATTAAAAGAAACATACATCACCTACACACATCTCATGCTGCAAAGATTCACTTTATATTCTTTTAGAGGACAAACTCCATTAGATATGCACTTACTGTACATTGGATTGTAAATCTTACAATTTAATGGTAATTCAGTGAGCAGTTATTGCTTCAGTGGCCTTTTTTCTTTCTTTTTTGTCCCATCTCACTTGTGAAATAGGGTTACCCTTTACAAGTGTCACATCCATAGATTCATCTTTTGTACTTTGTAGTTGTTCCTGGTGCATCATTCTTATGTTTAAAAAAAGGCAAAGCAATGGAGGAACCATGTGGTGGGTGGCAGGTGGGGAGTGTGTGTACGTGTGTGTCCAGAGGGCGGGGGCTGAATGACAGCTTTCATGCTTATTCCAGAGAGCTAGGGAGGGGCAGGGGGAGATATCCAGAAAGATACAGGACTCTAGCAACAGAATAACCAAGAGCATTAGCATCAGTTTAACAGATTAATATCTTTTTGTAAATATGCATTTCCTCTAACCTCATTCTCAATCTAACATTCAGTTTTCCATAACAGATTGCATTCTGCACTTGAATTCCTGGAAGTGGAAATAGTATCTGATTGGTACAAGTCTCTTTGCCTTGCTTACACTGTTAATATTCTTATCCTTTTTGGACACTGAAATACTTTTTTTTTTTGTAGAAACAATATACACATTCATAAAGAAATTATAAAGGGATTCTCCTTTTGAAGATAATGAGTTCTCTTCAGGAACTGCAGGTTACATGGCGCACAAATGAGCTCTAAGTGGGGGGATTTAAAGTCCTGCTACAGCATTTAATTTCTTGAGGAAAGGAGTTCAGTTCAAGGTTAGCCTGTTATTGTGGCACTGGCAACTACTTCTCGCGTCCCTGTTCTTCTGCCAGCAGTACTGCACAAAAGGCAGTCATTTTTATTTAATACGTAGGGAGGTATTAATCACTGCAGTATTTTCTTGCAAAAATTTATCTTATCATATTCATTGTTTCACTACCCATGACAATAATAGGTGTTTAATTACTCAATAAGAGCCATTTATAGATTCCATTTTTCCTGTATGCTGGACAAATGGTATTGATTTTGTACTTTGATGCAACATGAAACTGTATTAAACACAATTAGAATTCCAAGGCTGGTAAAATGTACATTTGTTATGGTAACTGGACTTGCTTTGAGAAGCTGCAAGCGTCTTCTAATCCAGGGAATGCCTTTGGAGTAAAAAGGAGATTTATTTTATTGCAGCTCTGTGGTTAAAAAGGAATGCCTTTTTTCTCATGTTGTGTGATTAGTGTGTGTGAGTGCATGTGTACATGTAGATTTTAGTTTTAGTGAAGCAATAAAGAGTTTATATGAATTGAAAAGATTTTAAATGAATGGTTCTTTGTAGTCAGACAAGCCATTATGTACAGGTGAACACTGACTCTGTGTAATCTTGTAATTGTGTCTCTTTAGCTAATGCTATAGGTCTTTATTTTACCAATAAGTAAGTTATTACCTGGAGTGAGGGTAGGAACTCTACTAGATGAAGTAGCACCTTCCTCTCATGCTGGATTCTAGTTTCCCTCCTTCTAAGGTGATGAGGAAGACCTCCAAATCCCTATTGTGTCATAAGTTAAACATTGGGTTTGTTAAAATTGGCACTAAATAAAAACCTTTTATTTAGCTGACACTATTATGTCATAGTCAGACAGCACAAAGTCTTGCACAGAACTAAACTCAATTCTGTCTTCCAGCAGTGCAAGTCTGCCTACATTTTGCTTTACTTCGCTTTTTACAAACACATTTCCACCTGCATTTGGCCCATCTAAAACTATAATTTGAGAAGACTGTCTTGTTGGCCAATGCATTAATTGCCTGTGATTTTCAGCTTCTTCTGGAATTATTTGCTGTGGAGGAAGGGCATTTAGCCTTACCAAAATAAACAGCAAAATGAACCAAGGACAGACTAGCAGTTGTCCAATCTTCATAATTTCCACTAAAGTGTAGCTTTTATCCTTTCTAAATATTACTTTGTATTTTTTTCTAAGGATCATAGACCTCCAGGCTGAAATTTCTCAGTTTTTTAGAGTGAGTGGATGACTACCTTTATCCCTAAAACAAGGAAGTAGCTCATTGACACAATTCCTTTCTGCATCAGGAGGGTATTTTATTTGCTTTAACACTAATGATCAGTACTAGAACACTACTTGATAGCACTACTTTGACATAGAATTTTTAACATTTGTGTAGAAGGCACAAAACTTCAGGGGAGATTTTATAAATATTTGCCATTTGCTTCACAGTACAGAAACAACCTCAGTCAATTGTTTATTAGTTTTAATTCAACATTTCTTATTCTATTAATATTTGTATTATTATTTTCCTTACAGGTTGTCATATAATAGGATATGTTAACATTCGTAAGGCAATGAAAAAATAAATAACAGTTTACATCAGGCTATTGTATTCCTTTTTATCCTAGAGCTTTCATGAGTGAGAGTAAAAATAAATTGATTGACCTGCCCATTTTAAAACACCATTCTATTTTTTTTCTCATAGATTTGAAAAGAAAACCCAACTTTCATTCCTGAAATATGTGTTTTATGTTTATTTTACCTTGTTATAGGGGCTGCGCAGATACTGGCAAGAAGGGGCTTCTCGGGTAATGGAATCTGAGGTCTGCAAAGTCCTGTTCAGATAGATCCTTGAACACATAGTAAATCGCTTCTTGAGTGGGATGGGGAATGCTGTAGTTTATAAGGTAGGATTACCTTTCAAAGGAGAAGAAAAAAAGTCTAGATATTTCCAAACCTTTAGTCTTTCTCCAGCATACTGAAACTAAGGTCTGCTTGATTCTCTGGCCTGGGCTGTAGGTTGCTGATGATTTCATTTGTGATCTCTCCAAACGAACTCTTTTGTACTTTATATTTCAGCTTAGACAAATCATTTATTTACTGAATAATGTGCATGTAAGTTCAATTAAGTGAAAGATGATCACATGTAATTAGCTAGTTGTAAAGTGGATTACATAAAAACTGGTATGGAGGCTGTTCTATAGCTACATATTACCTTTTAGAAAGGCTTTCACCTCAAAAAGAGTGTCTGGATTGCCCAAGGAGTGTCTGGGTTTGGATTTGGGCTGCATGACTCCTTACTGCAAGGTGATGTATTCCTTCTCTATGTGTGCCAAGGGCAAAGTTATGTGATGCACATGGAAACTTGGCTTTCTAAGGAAGCCATCTGAGTCCTCATCATGGCATCAGAATGTATGAAGACTTACACTCTGGCATGCATAAGGACACCCATTGCCATATTTACGGTACCTTAGACTCTTCAGGAAGAATCTATTTTGAGAACTTTACTTTTGTCATCTCATAGAAACTTTCTGTATTTTTGTGAACAATGAACATTGTGAACAATGAAGCATTTATATCATATATAACTTCTGAATTCCTTTAACTTCCTTACTGTGGGGTAGTATAGTATTTTGTTTGTGGAAGCAATTCTAGACTCCTGTGTCTACCTTGTTTTTCTTTTTCTGCCCTTATAGATTTTTGCCTTCCCTCCCTCCAAACCTCAGCACTGTCCACTCCTGCCCTCATCTAGCAGGATTCTCTTAACCTCACATTTAGCTGTTTGAATAAAAAATCGATAAGACTATTACAAGCATTTGAAACTTTTTAAAAGACAGAAACAATATTTTAATTACTACTGACATGCCAGTTGGAAGCCCATATCCTCTTTTATGACAGTTCAGTTTAGAAACTACATTGCTTCATTTCAGTAACTTTATTACCATTTGGCTCAGAGATTGCTATTTCGCCTTGGCCACAGATTTCATCAGTTGCCCGGTTCACCTTTGTCCACACTATACTTGTGAAATGACCTCCTCCGTTAGTGCTTGTCAATAGTAAATTGCTATATTCTGCGCCTAGAAGCACACCAAAGGACTACAACATTTTATTGAATGACTGAGTTTGTACTTAATTTTTAAAAATTAAAATTTAATTGGGACAGCCTTAATTACCATTTAATACTAGTTAATTAAGGCACTGGTTAGGTTCAGCTATCACAGACATCATTCTTATCGATAGTGTGAACAATAAACATGGTGTAGTGTGTGAGTGTCTATATAACAAGTATGTTTTCTTTGGTGTTTCCCCCTCTAATTTTCTAACTATTCTATCAAAATAATAATATGTGAGGTAGCCAAGATTCGGTTATCCTGATGACATCAAATTAATTTTTTTTTAAGAATTCCCAATGACTAAATTATCTCTTCACAGAAACTTCTTTTAAAATGTTGAGAAATTTGTGCTATTGTAACATAAAGACAAATAGGATTTGATATCACAGTGTGGCTTAAAAATAGTTATGTAAACAATCTTAAATATAAATTTTTATTTGAAACAAATGACTAAAATAGTATATTTGGAAGTATTTAGAAATTTCTGGTTATATCAAGACCAGTAGTATCTCTGTTAAATATGTGTTTTTCCTAACTACATATATTTTTATTTATTATAAGATTTACAGGAAAAGAAAAAATGCCCAGTCTTCACCTCTTTTCACATATAGTTTCACTTTTTTATCTCCTTAACAAAGCCATTTCCATAAATAGATCACTGCCAAGTTGCTTGAAAATTAAAGTAAAATAAAAGGCCTGTATTCTTGGAAATCTCATTTTAATGAAATTTACAATAATGATTAATACTGCTGTTATTTTTCAAATGTTGCTTGATATGCACTTAGTTTTGGTTGTATAATTTCACAAAGATTATTTTACCCTACTAAAAGCACTTAAATTCCAAATTCCATCTCTTCTGCATTTTTAATCTTCCTTGTTTCTGTTTTGTCACTACACCCTTTGAAATAACTTGATATCAAGCAGAGTTTACCTACTAGAGAATAAAATGAGGATTATACTATTGAGGAGTGTTTTTTTTTGTTTGTTTTTGTTTTTGTTTGTTTGTTTGTTTGAGACAGAGTGTCACTCTGTCACCAGGGTGGGGTGGACTGGTGCAATCTTGGCTCACTGCAACCTCTACCTCCTGGGTTCAAATGATTCTCGTGCCTCAGCCTCCTGAGTAGCTGGAATTACAGGCACATGCCCCCACACCCAGCTAATGTTTTTGTATTTTTAGTAGAGACGGGGTTTTACCATGTTGGCCAGAGGAGTGTTGTTTTGACAGATAAACATGCTAAGCTTGTTTGTTTTCTTCCTGAATGTTTTGAAATAAAAGAGGATTGAAATTTTATTCCTCAATAGAAATTAAGAATAATTATATAACTCTTGTACAGTTTTATTGATGTTAGGCAATGAAGACAGAAAAGAAATGTTAAGTTTTTCTCCTTCCAGATGCAACTGATGCTACAATGGCCGTAACATTCAGGAATATGGAAGTTTTCATCAGTTTGTTTATACCTTTGGTCATATTGGTATAATTTTTTTTTGTTTGTTTTAAACGAGGTCATTGCTCCATAAAAGAAAAACTTAATAAAACCTTGTGTTTGAAAATAAAATTTTGTCAGAATTTCAGCCAACAAGATTTCCTGTGTGATGCACAACCAATATTTCAGTGTTGCTCTTCTTCAAAGATTGGGTTTTAGTTTGCATGCAGCTCAGGACAGAATTCTATCAAATCAAAAGCATATGCAGTCTACATGTGATTTGTTTGGATGATATGCAAAGATATGAATTTTGTATTTTAATCAGTATACTTTAGGTTCATCTTACAGAAAGAAAAATTATCACAGTCTAAATAAAAAGTAAATACACACATTTACAGGTACCTGTTTGAATCATCATGATTAGGTTTCTCTTATGATATATTAATATTATTAAAATTCCCAGTAAGAAGAACAATCACATTTAATATACAACATTTGAGTGGATTGTGTGTGCTTATTAATAGCGTCACCATTTAAGTAAAACTATGAAGCCACCATCTTTACATACTTGGTTTTACCTTTTTGGATGTCTTGGGCAAAGGTTCAAGGTATTTCTTTTCAGGTAAATTATTTGTAATTGCTGTTAATTAAAATATAGTTCTCTAAAATAGAACCCATTTAGAAATAATAATAGTTGGAAATCAACAACATGGAAAACTAGATGAATTGTGGGTTCAGATTTACTGATAGTTAAGTTAAACATTAGAGCCATAACATGTACATTTGCATAGCATTTAGCAAGCTTTAGAAGAGCATTAAAAGTAACATATATGTAATGTGCAATATGAATAGAGCTTCACAGAACCCCAGAGGAAGCTGAAAATGTAGTTTAGGATGCTTCAGGCTGTCTGAGATGTTGAGATTATGTTTCACAAAGACCAAAATAAGATTTCAACAAAGTTTTCTTGCAACATGTAAGTTTTCCAGATAAAGAGAAATGGAACCATATTAAAATTTCCAGCAGCTTAAAAATGCAGGCATTTCTAAGTGATTAAAATGGACGCTAAGTTTTTTGTTTTTCTGTAGAAGTTGGCATACCTTAACTGGTTTTTGTATTAAACCAGTTATGTTAAAAAACAAACATATATAGAGTGTGCCTATCTTGTCACTATGGTAATAGAAAATCGTTCAAAAGTTAAAGGAAAGAAAAGTAAAACCATTGTAATAAAAGATTTTGAGAACTGCGTGAGAGTTGTGGGGAGCAATCTGCATCATGTCTATTAGGACTGTCAAAAAAAGACAAAAAATAAACTATATAAAAAAGTTGATATAGTACTCTTTAGATGATTTTAGAAGTCTCTCATATTGTCAACTTATGTATTTTTTATATACAGTGACCTGTAACTAAAATTTTAAGAATTGAGTTCTGCTATTATCTTGTAATTAAGGAGGTAAAAACACAGCCTCTCTGGATCTCTGTGTTTTTCATCTTAAAATGGATGATTTCCATCCAAAGATTTCTAAATTCTCTTTCAGCTCCAAAACACTATGTGAAACTATGGAACTATGAAGTTCCATTTGACAAATTTTAAGAACATGGAAACTGACTGTGCTACTCAGTGTTTCTGGTGGGTATCAGCTGTGCAACAAAGAGTGTTGAACAGTATGTTATTTCTTACCCTCTGGGAGAGTGGTCCCCACACTGTGGACTGCAGATCTCTGAGGAATATTGGACTTGTTGCAAAAGTTTCTCAAATTCACATGTGTATTAAGCATATGTTTCTTTACACGTATGTACTATAGATATTTCTGACATATGTGGTGTCTCTTGTGATTAGAAAAAAACATACATCCATTTAGAAGTGTCATAAAGGTGTCACAGATATCACCATAATTCTTGTCATTATTTCACCAATGGATGAGAAAAGTAAAATCAATATCTTAAATCTATGAGGATATTTTAATGCTAAAATAGGGTGGACTTCTTGTGTACTCACTGGAGGTACATTAGTTGCATTTAATGTGAACTATTAAGCATTGCTTTGGAAGATGTGCCATTAATATTTTTCCAGGAGATTTGGAATATTTTATTCCATTAGAACACTTAGTTGGGGTTATGGCTCCATTTCCTGTCAGAGTATTTGAAATATCCTGTTAGCTTACTGTTAGTAGTTGTCTTGGGAACTTCTTACTAAGGGTGATAGTAACTGCTATCTGTTGAGCATTTACTAAACACTGTGTGTGTGTGTGTGTGTGTGTGTGAGAGAGAGAGAGAGAGAGTGTGTGTGTGTGTGTCTGTGGATTATTCCCATTTTACAGATTAGAATATCAAGGCAAAAAGATACTAGGTATTTTGTCCCATACCTCATAGCCATTGACAGAGATGGGAATAAAAATTGGCCTATATAACATCACCAAAGCCCACACAGTGCCTATGGGAAAAATGAATTTCAGATTTAGCTTAATGTCACACACACAGCCCACAAGGAAATGCCTGACAATTACGCTTCTTGTTCTGAAACTGACATGTCATCATCATCACAGAATTGCCACTTTATGCCTCAGTTTACCCAGCTTCAAAGTAGAGAAACATTTCATCATTTAATTTTACTTGCTAGGATAATGTATGAATTAGTTAATGCTTATAAAGAAGTGATTTGATGAGAGGAAAGCTCTATCTAAATGCTAAGTATTATTTATTATTCATGTAAGCATATTACTGTACCCTTCAATCACCTTTTTTGGATGTTTCAAATGGGCAATTACTGTCTCTTTGTGTAAAGCTTTAAAATTTTTTAATTTAAATTAAAAGTTAATCTAATTTAGGAAAACTCTGCCAGCTGGAAAGGAACACAGACTTTCTCCCCCCCCTTTTCCAAACAAAACAGCAATTCAGAATAGACTGTCTTTTAATATAGTAATGTGGATAGGCTTTCCTGGGCTAGCGGTATTAGGAATGAGGGCTAATTAGTGATGGCTGTTTTGTAATGCTGGTAATCTATGTGTTAGGATTAGTGCTGATAATAGATCTGATTAGGTGGAATTAACTGATATTTAGAAGGATGGAGATTCTTTTGTTTATGAAATCTCCATTTTGGGGTTATGATGTGTAGCTGGAGTGGCCGAGTCCTTGAAATCAAGTTAACATGGCTTTCCCATAATACAGTGCCCATATGTGAGTAGAGTCAGGAAGCAATGAGGGTCATTTGAGCTCAAGAAGACCTTTACATCTTAAGGCCTCACTAAGAAGCCCTACAAATAGTGAAAATCAGAGTTCAAAGATCAGAAATGTCAAGTATGCTTTAAAAGGGGAAGACGTATTTACCTGAGCTCTTCAGTTAACATCCAGCAGTCCTTGATGGGAAAATTCTTTCTATATAGCGCTTTCTGTCACATGCCTGTTGACTCAAAAGTAACTGGTTTCCATTTTAAAATAGAAAATAAAAAATGTATCATTGAAAGAAATCACTGTTTTAATTTCTCTCCCCTACAAATTTGCATGCTCAACCTTCCTTTTAAAGTAACCCTTTTTAAATATTCCCTAGCACTTAAATTTTAAGGAAGTATGCTTAGAAATCACATTATTCAGTTGCACAGTTTCAGTTGCCCACCAGTATCATTAAATCCTTTGGAGTGATTCCAGTCCCATAAAAATTAGGGACCCCTTTACATTGTTTCCATATTCAAATGGAAATCTTTTTGCAAGTTAGTAATTAAAGTATTTAACCTCTCTCTCCCTCCATTTATTAGAAAACTCTTTTTTCTTTATTTTTTCAATTACGAAAAAACTGCTAAAGCCAATCAAGCATTTATTTTGATAAACCGCTTGTAACAGTCTCAGCTAAATTCTGCAAATACAAAAAAAAAAAAAAAGCTAAATAATCACCCTGAGCAGATTTTGCGGAGACCTTGCTCAACCTGTTCAGGGATAATTATGCTGAGCTTTTAGTATGGGGCAAAGGAAAACATAAAATTAAGGCATGAAAGAAAGTCTACCTATTTTGAGAAAATACTGGGATAATTGGTACTCTTTTTATTACCATTTTATTATAGAAAGATATTGTCTTGCCATGAAATATAGGTTTACAGCAATGAAATAGTACTATTTGGGGTTGAAAGAATTTCTGTGTTAGATGGATTGATTTAAAATGTAATAAAAATAGCAAATTGCTAAATAGCGAATCGCTAAATAGTCAAGTTAGAGTTCATTATTTAAATGACTCCTTTTTCTTTTCTTTTTAATCATATGATGTTCATAATTGCTTTGTTTCTGACAAGTACATTACAGGGACTTTTTTCTTCTTTTTTCTTTTAGAGTAGCCTTTGGTTTGGAGCTACAACCATAAGTTTCTTTGAGAAATGGAAACATCAGGAATGGTACCACTACATGCAAGGTGCTAGGAGTAGAAAGCAATAGACAGATTCACAATGTTATAAATGGTGGTGATATGAAATGTGGCCCTGACAATGGTTATGTGGTGCTTGGGAAATTTACCTCTCTTATAGACTTTGTCCTTTTGTATGTGAAGGTGACACTGAACAGTGTGTCTGAACAGAATGATGTGTAATCTGTAGCTCTTTATATATTATCAGGGGCTGATCCTGGTTTTTGTGGAGCCTGAAGCTTGCACAACATGGGGGCCCTGTTTTAATGAGAACAATAGTACAACATTAAAAATGCAAAACTAGGTACAGGCATTGGAAGGGGCCAGTATTTAGTGAGGATCCCTGAAATTTCAGCTCCATTATGCATCATGGTAGATCTGTCTCTGCTAATTACATATGTGAAAACTGAGAATGGGTATTTGAAAGCTTCATTTGGACCAGGCTTATTCAATTTGTGTTGGGAGATATTCATGGCTGGGAGGACAGCACTGGTTCAATTTTTAGAAATTTTAACAAGTGCTACTTTCCTAGCACTGATGGTACAAATCACAGGGCTGGGGGCGAGGTTGCAAAATCTGGATGACTCAGTTTCCAGAATTACAATTTTTATACTTATATTGATAGTGCTTACACCAGAAGTTGCTAGCTCTTTGATCAAATACTGAATTGTGAGGAAATCAGATTCAAGTGTCATGTTAAAGTTAAAGTCCTGAAGGGAAGAGAAACCAGAGCTGACTAACCTGGTAAGAAATCTTAATAAAAATGGGGACATTTGTAACAATAATTAAGGCAGGGAAATGCTGATTAGTGTTCAGCGACTCGAGTGAGAAGCAAAAGGCACCAATAAAGCAGATATTCTTCATCTGGATGCCTTGCTTCCTCAATGAATCAGTCCCAAAGGGGCCTCCCTCATGCCACCGTATACTCTGCTGGGAGCTTTGTCGGCTAAAGCTTCTAATATCTACAGTGGCTTCTCTTGTAGCACTTTGGTTTCCAGGGAACCATCCACAGGTTCTACTGATTTGTCAGTATCTTTACACTCAGCCTCTGGTTGCACCAGACATTCATCTTCGGAAGTTGCCGTGTGGTTTGGGACCTCCTGTGTCCAGATTATGCTTTGAATCAGCACATATTTATTGACTAACTGTAGGGTATACAACTATGGTAAAGATGATAATACATAATCTTACCTTTGGGTAGCTGCTTGCAATTTATAAAATACCTTTACATCTATTACTTTCCTTCCTTCTCACAATTCCAAGAGGTAAGCAGACTCAGTGCTGTAATTCACGTATTACAGAAAACAAAACTGAGATTAAGGAAATTGCTCCAGGTCATACAATTAAGCAGTTGCAGAGGACCTGAGCCCTGAGCTACTGACTCAATAGATATTTTCTTTTAACCATTACATGGACCTTGTGATTTATTAGGGAGATAAGAAATGCAATTTTTTCCCCTTAAATGCATGCATATCTCTATATAGAGACATATTTCCTTAGTAATTGTACTAAAAGAAAGCATCAAGAAAGTGTCTAAATAAAGCACCCAGTGAAGAGTTGTACATCGAGTATGCTCCAGAATTATGAATTGATTAGACTTGGTATATGCCTATTAAGCACTTGGAGAGTACAGGGCACTGTTTTAGAGCCCTTGGTAATTGATGATTGTGACTGTTTGTTGTTTTGAGACCTGGGCCCTGTTTCAGTGAGAAGATAGAGCTATCAGAGGAAAAGCCATCAGTAGTTTTAGACACTAGACTTCTCTCTGCTTTCACAAAATGCCATCCCAGATTCAGAGGCATTTCTTATCCTCAAATGGAACATCTTCACATACCACGCTGTTCCATTTCCCTCTTCCAGTTGCCTCCATTGCTTGTAACCTTGACTGAACTCTCCCCTTTTTGCATTGTCTATAAATCTGCTAGTCACCACTCCCACAACATAGCCTATTTATGACATTGCTGCAACCTAGTCTCTGAATTCTGGATTTCATCTTCTCTCATCCAGGCTGATGTGTTCCGAAACTAGAGCCTCCAGATCCATTCTGAGTTCTCACTGTGGCCACTCTGCAACAAATCCTGCTTCTTGTTATCCTATGAAACTATATTTCAGAGCCCTGCCCCAGTGTCCCCTTCCTTCTTTCTCTTCTTCAAGTGAAACTGCTCAAAGACCTCATTATTCACATGCTTCCACATCTGTACCCTTAACAGCGTTCCAAATGATTTGAACAGCCTCACTTTTTTGTCAGTTACGCAGGAAAGTCTGCCTTCCTTATGTCACTGTGGTGAAATTATTTTCTCAATTTATTCTGTTTCAAAAAGAACAAGAAAGGTTCCTCCAGCATTATAATTAAACACAATGTCAGTAGTTTACTAGGTGCATGACTGGTGCAAAGTGAGAATACAAGGAATGATGGCTTTTCTGTATTTTAGAATCTGTTTCAGGAGGGGTTCTTCTTCTTCTTCTCCTTCCTTCTCCTTCTTCTGATTCTTTCCTTTCCAATTTTCTCTATCTCTTCTTCCAATCATAATTTCATACAGTCAGTCATAGGGTAACACAAAAAATAACATGTTCCTAAGTGTAGGTAAACTCACCTCACAAGCTTGGAAATGCAGTATAAATAAACCAAACTTTAAGTAGATATCAGAGCATGGTTATGTTACAAATGGTTCATTCAATTTATAAACTGTTTTTTCATTCAGTCTCCTGAATATCAGGTCTCTCTAGTATACTAAAGTTATCTGATTTACCAAAAAAATTTATGTGCAGTTATTTGGCAATAACTCTTCTATTCAAAAATTCACTACAGAGTCTATTAAGATTCCTTTCTTAAGCTAATATAAAACTTTAATTGAATCTTAAGTTTCTCCCCGAATAGGAATTTTTTTAAACCTCTGTTCTCAGGGAAACTGTACCATTAGAAAGTAACATGAATTTTTGCTTCATTATTTTTTATCTTTTTTTTTGGAAAGATGTTCTAAATGTAAAACAAGGTAAGAAAGTACATTCATGTGAACATGTAGATGCCAGTACACTTGGAATGCCCTACATTTGAAAAGACACTCACCTAAAATTGTAATATTTTATATGGCTTGAGAATTTTTGATGTTGACCTAACATACTTCCAGAGGGTAATTAGGTAGCTGTGTGGTTTTGAACATGTAAATCACTGACATGTCACTTTTTAAGAAAAATCAGTATAAAATGGCATTTTTGCTTTTTGTGGTTTTTGAAAGCTACCATGGTTTTTAAAAAATTACCTTAATTTTATAAAACCAAAACCATTTGATAAAACCATTTCTTCATACCTGCCTTTCTCTGTTTTAACAACTAAAAACTTCTTTCTTGATTTCGGCTTCGTGAAATTTATGCTCACAAAGCTCTTAGATTTAGAAAGTTCCTGTTGCATAGCTATTGTTGGGTTCTGTGTGGAGTGTGCTTTCCCTCATTTATTCCTGTAGGGTTCCTAGTAGTAAGTTTAGGTACATTCCTCCCTAGAAGCAAGGGGAGGGTTTTCCCCTCCCCAGGGTGCCAGTGAAACTCTTCATTACTTTGTCAACATGAGACTGCCTTGCCTAGAGAGACAAAAACGAACCAAATTTCCTTTCCATGTATTTTGTTTCTTCTCTGTTAAAACAAGAAAACTTTGTTTTCAAGTCTCCCTTTTAAGAAACGTCCTTCTTACTGACAGGAACTTAAAATATCTGAAATGATTTTCGTGACACATTACTGGCAGGCTCTGGTGTGAAAATTCTGCAAGTTTCAAAAGTTCCTCGGCAAGCAACTGAAAGGTAGAATGCAGGATCCTACACAAGGAATAGTTTGCATTGTGCTTAAGTCTCCTCACCAGTCTACAGAAGTTCTATTTGCTTATTTATCTGAACTGTAGCATTAGGTGACTTTACCATCTTTCATGAACTAGGTGTATTCAGAGATTCAAATTAGCAATTAGCAAGCAGGAAAGATGGTGTTCTACTCTGTAGCTCTGGTGACAGGGCGGGAGACTTCCACTCCCTTCATCCTTGTTGTGTGGGGTAGGGGGGATCCTTGGAAATAAGACCTGCATTGTCTCAGCTTCAGGGCCTCCCTGTCTTGGGGCAGGCATTCTAAAAGTGTAGCATTGGGAGAGTGGGAGTGGCGCCAGGGAGGGGGAAGAAGGGGGAGGGAGCAAAGGGGCAGGTAATGACCACAGGCCGTCTAGGTCTTCTATCTTTCTTCTTTCCCTAGTTTGCTATCTTCTTGCAATTCCATTTTCTTTCAATAATTTATTGAAAGTGTTCAGGATGGGCTGTTAGAGGACCTCCCAGGGAAGATGAGGAGAGGCAGAGAATAACATTAATTCTAACCAAAACCCCTATATGTTGGAGGAATGAACAGATCCCTTTTATAGAACTTGAAAATGAGCCTCCAGGAGGTTAAATAAGCTGCTTACAGTTTCACAGCTAGAAAGAAGAGAGGCAGAATTCAAAAGCACATCTTTCTCATTCCAAAGCTCATGTTCTCTGAGGCATACTCCATGGCGGTGGTGCACAGTGAGCTGGAAGGGAGTGCCCTTTTCCATCTATCTCCCTTTTTCTTTATCTCTTCTCAAGAAGATGATAGGGAAATAGAAGTGACAATGAAGATAGATTGGAGGGAGGGATAAGGAAAAATACCCATAATAATAACAATAAGCACATATGATTTCTCAGTGCAATTTTATGTGCTTTACCTATGCTGTAGTATATGTTGTTATAGTATACAACCTCAAGGTATAACTCTTATTATCTCTGTTTTATATACGGGAAAACCAGGCTCAGAGAAAATTACTTGCATCTGGTTCCATGACTAACTGGTGTGTTGTGGAACTACCCTTTGGACCCAAAGCTGCGGGATTTCAAAGGCTCTTGACCTGCTAGTGCCTCTCCCTTTCCTTCTGTCTCTGCCAACCTGGACTTGAAGAAAGTTGGGCTGCAGAAAGCAGGGATGAGGTATGGTGTTCAAGAGGAGTGTTTGGGTGTTTATGTTTTAGGAAGGAGGCATCACACTTTCCTTCACCCTTGTTTAATACATTTCACATCCTGACTTGCCTCTGAGAGGATCACTGTGGTGTGACTCTAGGGCGGAAGAGATGGACACATAGATAATCATGACACAGAGGCTGGGTGCGGTGGCTCATGCCTGCAATTCCAGCACTTCGGAAGGCCAAGGTGGATGAAATCACTTGAGGCCAAGAGTTCAAGACCAGCCTGGCCAACTTGGCGAAACCCTGTCTCTACTAAAAACATAAAAATTAGCTGGGTATGGTGGTGCAGACTTGTAATCCCAGCTACTCAGGAGGCTGGGGCAGGTGAATTGCTTGAACCCGGGAGGCAGAAGTTGCAGTGAGTCAAAATCCTGCCACTATACTCCAGCCTGGGCAATAGTGAAAACCTGTCTAAAAAAAGAAAAAAGAAAAGAAAAAGAAAAAAATTATGACACAAATGTGCTTACTGCTGTGTCAGGGAAAGCATAGGCCTTTAATAAGAGCTTAAACTCTGTTAATCCTCTGTATCTATATCCTTGTCTCCAAAATGGGGATCATGGCTGGGTGCTGTGGCTCATACCTGTAATATTAGCACTTTAGGGAACCAAGATGTGGAGATCGCTTGAGCCCAGAAGTTCAAGACCAGCCTGGGCAACATAGTGAGACCTTGTCTCAAAAAAAAAAAAAAAAAAAAAATAGCTAGACATTGTGGTGTGCAAATGTAGTCCCTGCTACTTGGGAGGCTGAGATGAGAAGACTGATGTAGCCTGGGAGGTTGATGCTGCAGTGAGCTGAGATTGCACCACATGACTCCAGCCTGGGCCACAGAGCGAGACTTTGTCTTAAAAAACAAAACAAAACAAGACAACACAAAAACAATAAAACAAAATGATGATCATAACACTATCTCACAGGATTATAAGAAGGAATAAGTGACACAGTGTATGTGAACTTTCCTGGCACTCTCTCAAAATTAATGTGGAATCTCCACAAAGTGCTCTGAGAATATGAAAGAGGAGGCAAATAACTCCTGGATACCTGCAGCAATATTTCATCCAAGAAAGTGACATTAAAGTTGGGCCTTAAATGATGAGTGTACGATTGTGAAGTGGGAAAATGCGTATAATAGGGTGCTAATTTATAAGCCACTTACTTTTTTTCTAGCCTGTTTCATGGGGTACTAGGAAACACTCTGAGGTTGAGCAGCACTTCACTGGATTTACTCCTAGTTTTGTTGAAATATATGATTGTGGTATACCACCTAACATCTGCTCTTATTAATAATTTTTTTCCTACATAGGAAACTAATGTTACCATTAATAGTCTTCTTCTTTTTAGATCACTGTTTCCTTTAGTGTCTTCATTCAGCTTCTTCATCCAAAACCACTGTTTTTGTTTGTTTGTTTGTTTGTTCGTTTTGTTTTTTTGAGACAGAGTCTTGCTCTATTGCCCATCCTGGAGTGCAGTGGCACGATCTTGGCTCACTGCAACCTCCACTTCTCAGGTTCAAGAGATTCTCTTGCCTCAACCTCCCAAATAGCTGGGATTACAGGCTCATGCCACCACGCCTGGCTAATTTTTGTATTTTTAGTAGAGACCCTGGGGTTTCACCATACTGGCCAGGCTGGTCTCGAACACTTGACCTCAAGTGATCCACCCGCCTTGGCCTCCCAAAGTGCTGGGATTATAGGCGTGAGCCAATGTGCCTGGCCATGCTATTTTTTAAGAATCCAAGATGTGCTAAGCATTTTGCTGGGTGGGAAAAGGTCTTTGTTGTTGAGGAACTTATAGTCTTTTGGGTAGACAACAGACTTATGAACAAGTAAATCATAGTATGAACTACTAAGTGCTATAATTACTGGGAACATACATTTTAGTCTGCCCAGGATGGTCACAGTTCATACCTATTGTTCTGATATAATTACTAATAGTCTTCTTTCATATTCAGATGTGTGCTGATTTGGACAACAAATATTATGGTTACATGAGTTAAAGTGTGTGTGTGTGTGTGTGTGTGTGTGTAAGATATTTTGCGTGTTCAATGAAGAAATGACAGGCCCTAAGGAATCAAGGATGATTTTCTTAGAAAAGGTGATATTTGAGCAGAGTATGATGCCAAGGGTGTTACTAGTAAGAGAAGGTAAGGAGAGGAAGGGGGGAAGTGCATTTTACATGAGCTAGAGATACATATGGGCATTAGGTAGTCAAGAGACAATAACAAATCACAAGTTCCATGTGCCTGGAACATTGCTGGGTGGGGGATTAAATAGTGGGAAAATTTTGTAGGTGAGTAGGGAAGAATGAAATCAGAATTTAATGAGTTAGGAGCAAATGAAAGTTGAGGAAGCTGAGATGTCAAATATAGATACCTTCTAAGGAATTTAAGGAAAAGAGTGACTGTGGTGGTAGTTTGAGATGAAGAAAGATAAAGTTTGGACATTCTGAAAATTGACAGTTAATGTCAGAAGAGACACCAAGCTCAAAACAGAAAGGGATGCGTGAGAGAATGAGATCCCAAAGGAGGAGGGAAAAATGCAGTCCGGGGCCCAGGAGAAAGGGCTAGCCTAGGAATTAAAGAGACCACAACAGCTGGGTGTGGTGACGAACACCTGTCATCCCAGCTACTCAGGAGGACAAAGTAGGAGGATTGCTTGAGCCCAAAAGTTTAAGTCCAATTTAAGCAACATAGCGAGATCCGCATCTCTAACACAATTGTTTGAAAGGAAAAGAAGGACCGTAAGATGATGGAGGTAGAGATTTTACAGGGTAGGACTGGGGGAGTATCTAACCTGACATTTTCTTTATTTGGTAAAGTAGTAAAATGATCGAGCACAGCCATTAAAGGATATGGTCAATGTTTTTGCTCTTAATGTAGGTAATGGCTATGTGATCTTGACCAAATGACTTTACTTTCCTGGACCTCAGTTTCTTCACATGTAAAGTAAGAGACTGGATTGACACTTTCTATGTTTCCATCCAGTTCTAAGATCTGGTTCTGTTTTACTAAAATGTCATGAGAAGGCAGTTCCCTGCATCCCTCCCACCCTCCACCCTTGCTTGCCCCATCCTGTAAAAGAGGGGATTGATTCCATTGCCAAATAAGTTAGGGTTACGGTTAATTGGATTTCTTTATCATAGGACCTCTCGGAGCCCCTAGAATGCTAATAGGTATTAAGAATATTGAAGAGGAGGTTATAGTACACAACATTTCCCTAACTGATTTAACTGTATAATCCAGTGTTCCATAGAGCATACCATGAGAAACATTGATTTAAGCATTTATTCTCCCTTGTCATTTGTAAAAAATTCTATCCCAAGTTGGTGGGGGCAAAACAAACATTTTGAATGGCTGTTGTCTCTGGTGAGCATGCATCTTTGCTTGGAATATGATGTAGTTCCTTCCACTCTCAGAATAAAAAGCTCCACCAAACCTAGACATACAGAATATTGATAGAAATAAAACATGCAGCCCCATGTAGGCATGAGATGGTGGCAGAGAGCCGATGGATGCTCCAGCTCTTCCTTTGAACAAGCTGAAAAGACAGAGAGCCTTGTTTACAGCTCTCAAATGAAAGACCGAGAAATACAGGCCCTGTGTTACCTGTATGATTTCTAAAGTTCTGGAACAGCTAAGGAAAGGAAATACAGAGTAATGTGACTCAGTTTGTTGATGTGGTATTTAATCACTCTGGTTTATAATACCATCTAACACATATGTTTCTTATCACTTCAGATATATTCCAATGTGATATTTAATATATTTAGAAAAGAAGAAGAATCCCACTGGCAATAATGAGTTTCTCCCAGTTATGAAGTAATATGTTCTATTTTCACTACTATTCCCTAGCATGTATGTGTTCTTTTTCAGGTCTCTTTTCTAACCTGAATGATTACTGTGTGTGTTTGTGTGCCTTTTGTGTGTGAGTGTGTGTGTGTGTTATCTGTAGGTTTCTTTATTGATGTAACTACTCTAATTTTGGTTCCTTTAAATTGTAATCATCATGAGGGAAAAGGAGTCCTTCCCTGATAATTCACATTTTGTGATGCCTTGTAAAGTGAACACATCATTTCAACAGATATGCTTTTTTGCTGATTCACTCGTGAGTTTTTATATTGTTCAAAGCCCTATGCTAGGCACTGGAGGAAGTGAGAGAATGGGACCCAGTCTCTGTCCTTTTTCTTGTCTTAATCCTTCTCACTCTTGCAGTTCCTCCTCAGAATCCAACCCCTTGCTTCTCACTCCTCTGGTCTTTTTAGCTATCCCTTTCTCCACTGAATACACAGACACACACACACACACACACACACACACACACACAGTACACAAACACGTATATCCCACTCTTGACTAGATAAAGGGTCTATGCCGGTTGTGGAATCTGCTTAGAACTGGAGGCAAAAGTCAAGGGGATTTGCTTTCACTTGGAAATTAGAGGTGTGGTTTCAGGTGGTTGGTGACCAGTTCACATAGCTCTGGTTCACTCTGCCCTGCTGCCTGGAGTTGCCTTCAGTTTCCTTAGGTGAAAATGGGTCATGGGAAGATGCTGAAGTTGCAGTTAAAGGAAGTACCAAGGCGCTCGCCTGACTTTTTTTTTACAGCTACAGTTCTTTTAGGGACCACCTATTGCATCAAGGTTGAGCAGAATGTTGCACACATATGTGACTTCTTTTACTTTTTCTTCACAGATTCTTACATTGTGTTTGCCTTCTTGTCTTCCTCACTCTCTCTGGTACAGAGGTCGTAGGTTTCATTTGATTACATTTTCGTTCTCTGTTAAACTAGGCTGAGTCACCTTGCTCCACACAGCTATTTAGAATTTGCTCATTTGTTTTTTTTTCTTTTTAACATCTCCACTGTTAAAAGTTAATGCTTTCTCCTTTTATTTTCACAGACTGAATGTCAGAGGACATAACATTAATAGAAGTCTGTCTCCTCTATTACCTTTCAGGAATAGACATTCAAACCCTTTCAGGAATCATAATCTTCAGTAGAAAGAAATCTATAATAGATTGGCAACTTTTTAAACATCTTTTCCTAATACTCTCATAGCTTTCAATTTGGACTCTTTCATTTAATTGAAGAAACATTATTAGCATCTTTGCCATGCATAAAAATAGATTATGTTTGAAACATATGAAATGTTTCTAGCTCCTTAGAAGAAAATACATTGATATCATATTGTTATATATTGTTGAGCTTGTTTTTAACACCTTACTTAGAAGCCTAGCTATAAAACAATTTTACCTGGCCTGGCGCGGTGGCTCATGCCTGTAATCCCAGCACTTTGGGAGGCCGAGGCAGGCAGACCACGAGGTCAGGAGATCGAGACCATTCTGGCTAACACGGTGAAACCCTGTCTCTACTAAAAATACAAAAGTTTAGCCGGGCCTGGTGGCAGGCGCCTGTAGTCCCAGCTATTCTGGAGGCTGAGGCAGGAGAATGGCGTGAACCCGGGAGGCGGGGCTTGCAGTGAGCCGAGATCGCGCCACTGCACTCCAGCCTGGGCCACAGAGCAAGACTCTGTCTCCAAAAAAAAAAAAAGTTAAAATAATTTTACCTATGAAAGGGACCAACACCTCCTACTGGTACTTCCAGTTAATCTCCTGGATGCTTCTAGAAAGACTGACCCTATGCTTGTTTCTTACTGAATCATGTTCCTATGTATAATATTTTATCCAAATAAATGACAGTACAAAATCCTTTTGCTTAAGCAAGGTTAGGACTATAAAATATTCCAATTCATATTTTAATTTTAATAATTTTGTTCATAGTTTTCAGTAATAATGCAAAATGGAACATTTTATTTTTGTGAAGCTTATCATTGTTTACTAAGACGGTAATGTTAGAAAAATAATCTTTTCCCTAGGCATAACAAAACAAATGTTTAAGATAGATTTGATTGAGCATTTAAAATTTTTAAAGATGAGCTTGATTCTGGGTCTTTACTTCTTGGAGAGAATCCTTGGAAACAAACTTAAAAAGATTTTGATTTGTCTTTTCTTTGGACAGAACATTTTGTTCTTTATTCTAATTGCAGATTCCTCTGGCCCTGGTTATAGTACATATTTTCCTCTTTCCTTATTCCACAACTTCCACTCTGCTTTCTGTTTGTTTTTAATGCTGAGAAGGGTTAATTTTTGCCTCGATTCCTAAAAAGAGAAAGTTGATTGCCACTAACCCATTTTAGTGTAGGTAACATGAAATATTTGTTAACCAAATTAAATCTGGCTGAATTGAAGTGCGTAACCATTCATGAAAGGATACCACTCTCTGACTTACTGGTGTTAGTTTCTCTTGGATTAATTAACCTGTTGTAATACAGTCTAGGCATACGAAAGTCACTGTTTAAAATAGGTCACATCAAGTAGCAGAGTATGAAAATGTCCATCCTTATAAACCAGGGGTGGCAAACTCAGGTGTCTCCTGGAACTAGCCTGGTTAAAAATGAGTGAAGGGGCCGGGCGCGGTGGCTCAAGCCTGTAATCCCAGCACTTTGGGAGGCCGAGACGGGCGGATCACAAGGTCAGGAGATCGAGACCATCCTGGCGAACACAGTGAAACCCCGTCTCTACTAAAAATACAAAAAACTAGCCGGGCGAGGTGGTGGGCGCCTGTAGTCCCAGCTACTTAGGAGGCTGAGGCAGGAGAATGGCGGGAACCCGGGAGGCGGAGCTTGCAGTGAGCTGAGATCCGGCCACTGCACTCCAGCCTGGGCGACAGAGCAAGACTCCGCCTCAAAAAAAAAAAAAAAATGAGTGAAGGACAGGTAGCAAGATTGTTTCCCATATGCCACCATGAAGCATCAGCAGATTGTTGGCTTGTGAAAATAAAGGCAGAGGGTTGCCAGATTTTCTTTTCTTTATTTTCTTTTCAAGATATAGCAGATACCCCATTTTAATGTAATTGTATCAATTTTTTAAATTAGGCAACTAATCAAAGATTTTACAAACACTGTGCAGTCTGTGTTTTGTACGTAGGCTGTCAGTTTGTGACCTCTAGAAACCCCATCAATTTGAAAGATAAATTTAGTCTTATATTAAAAACAAAGTGCACAGCGTTCTTAATTCTGTGGTCAGTAGCCAACGGTCCATTTCCTTTGGGAAAAAGTTTATTTTTGAGTCCCATGATCCTCACTCTAAGCAAAACACTGAAAGTCTATTTGGGTTGATAATTTACCCGATAGCATATTGAAAAATGTTAAGTTGGAAGTCAGTTCCTCATATTGTCTGGTTAAATCTGCAGTCTTAGTGTGGACTAAATCTATAGTTTAAAAAATCATGGATCATGATAAGGCCTATTGGGTAAGAATGCCCCGCTAACATCCACACACACAAATTCCAATGACTTTAAAATTACAAAATTACATTTTTGGTATATCTCTTTCTTAGCAACACTGTGTTCTTTTCCATCTCTTTAAAATGTGCCACAATTAAATATATATAAAATAATCTTTTATATATTTATATATACTTGAGCCACTCTTCAGCTTTTACTTCTCTACATTACATAATTCAGACTTCTTTAATATTCACATATATTCTGTTTTATATATTTTTAAATGTGTTCTGTACTGTTGCCTAGACTGGACTGGTATTGTTAATAATCATATCAAATGCCAATGCATTACATAACTGCTTTATTACATCTTATATATTGTGTATATTTATCTAGATTAGATTGCTTTTTACAAATGGTTCTATCCCAAAACAGCATTACTTTTTTGTTCTCACCCAGCTCTATGGCTTTTTGGCACATTTGTTTCTGCTGCTGGAGATTACTGTTCCGTTGTATGATTTCTCCATAAATATATAAACGTATCCCTATACTTTATTTGATTTTTAAATGTATATTCAAGATATAACCTATTATTTTGAACTACAATTATGTCCATTCCTGAGTTATCCACACCAGCTATCGCTGGTGTGATGTCCTCTTTGAAATTAAGTATCATGTGTTTTTTCTTTATTGAAGGCAGTTAGCTTGAGTGTTTAAGAAATACTGGCCTCATCCTTGGGGAACACTGTAGTAGGCTTTCTTGACATTGAATCATTGGTAACTGTTCTTTCATAGGCCCAATTTGACCATCTGATTTATGTTCTATGTATCTTAACAATTGAGGGGTACTGACATAACTGGAAGAAAAGTGCACATATTTTAATGTTGGCATCACCCAAACCGAGGACATCTTTAGCTGCTAGATTGAAATTATTTATAATTTTGGACTTACTTCATGGTACCAAGTACAAGTATTCTCGTTACATTTGTGGTTTTAGAAAGTATTTCCTGCTCATTTGGATTCTCCAATGCAAAATATAACCCTGTAGCTGTTATGTGGGTTTGTGACACTCCCATGGGGACCTTGGGCTCATAAACCAGCGAATGGATTATATAATGCTGCATAAATGCTGTATTTTTCATCTGACAGACATAATCTTGATCCTGTATTTTTATGTTGCCTAACTGCTTCAGAATACCACTTTTGAAGCAACCCATCAAAATGGAAATTGCTTCTAAAACATGTAGCAATAAATATTGGTCAAGGCTCTGTGTAATTCAGATTGACTCAATACTTGAACACTACTCGATTGAAATTCTCTACTGTTTTTTTAAAAAGGTTGATAATTTCCATTTTATGGTATTGTTTGATCCCTTTCTTTGTTAAGCATATATTTACTTTGTTAAAATTAAAATTTTATTTTCTGATTTGTCTAAGGCATGCCTGATAGTCAAGCATTTCAGTAGGTATAGATAAAATATTGAGAACTTATATTGAAAGTTGAACCACATGTGGATCAAGACATATATGTGATATAGATCAACAAATATATGTGGTATCTATGAAACCAGTCATGAGGAGATGAGCATCACTTTAAAACTTGCAGTGTAGAGCTCTGTCTCTACCATGTTATTTGAAAGACTTGATGCCAGAGCTATGATTTTGCTCCAGCCTCTCATAATCTCACTGTGTGAGTGTGTATGTGTGTGTGTGTGTGTGTGTGTGTGTGTGTTCATTTTTGTTTTTGAGATAAGGTCTCAATTCATCATCCAGGCTGAAGTGCAGTGGTACAATCATGGCTCACTGCAGCCTTGACCTCCTAGGCTCAAGTGTTGCACCTACCTCAACCTACCAACTAGCTAGGACTACAGGTGTGCGCCACCACACCTGCTAATTTTTGTATTTTTTCAAGAGATAGGGTTTTGAACTGGCTGGTCTTGAACTCCTGGGCTCAAGGGATCTGCCGGCTTTGGCATTGCATAGTGGTGGGATTACAGGCATGAGCCACTGCACCTGGCCTCATTGTTGTATATTATCCGATATGCTATTCGCTTTACAAATAATTGTTAGACCCTGCTTGTCCTTTACCGAAAACATGACCGAAACTATCTGATATTTACTACCAATTTTGTTGAATAAAGGAGGAATCTAGAGTTGTTAACTTTGGCTTTAGGTTCTCCCTCTTGTGACCAACTTTGAATTATCTCGGCTGGGTAGTCCACAAACAATGCGTTCATGTTGTCTCCCTCTTACTCCCAAGCCTTCTGTAGCTCCCAACATTCACTGCGTGAAGTTTAAACTCCTCTTCTAAAACTATGATAACCTGGTCTCATCTTCCATCTAAGCAGCTATTTCTTTTTAACTTCTCCATAGATATACTGTACACACATTTCTCGATTTTTGCCTTTGTCTACTCATTGCAGTCTTTGTCATTTTCTAATGCCAATATCAAGGCTCATCTGACGATCTTACATGTAACTGTTTTAGGCTGCTGATCTCCTTCACTTCTAATCTTTTCCACCACTTTGTCTGTTACATTCAATATAGCTCTCAATTAGATTATGTCTTCATTTTGTTTGCTATTTTATAATGTGATTGTCAGACTTAAGACCACGTCTTCAATTCCTGAGTTCCCACATTCTGAGCACACCATAGGTCTCATTGGATACTCATTTCACTGGTGATGGATCTCCTGGCTCTTTTACACAGAGTATCTTTTATAAGCAGGCATGGGCATAAAGACATCAGTTTTAAAATGCTTTACTTCAGTAAAGAGTGAATGCCATATATATATATGTATCTTCTTTGTGAAGTGAATTGTGTGCTTTGGTATTTTCTGGCACATTTTGTTAATGGAGACTAGTAAAATACATCCTTAGAGATTTGTTGAACATTCTTTTGTGACATATAGTTGCTGTGTAATACAGTTTTTCCTGAGAGTTAATACTTCACTTTGTTAAGCATCTATGTACTAACTCCTAACTTAACTCTCAGGGATGATGCCTTTTTGTGGTCCTTTGTTTAGGAATGTTGGTCTTTGGGACCCAAGATATGTGAGGACAATCATTCTTGATTTAACTTTGCATGTTATTATTCATTTTTATTTTTACTTTGAAAAACAGGAATTTTACTAAAAACAGATTATGAAAAATGAGTTAGCATTAGGATAAAAAATATATATATACTTTAAAATTTAAGTTTGCATTGTTAGTTGCAATGCAAAACATCCTGTTCCCTAGGTAAACGTGTACTTAATCAAATGGCAAGTAGAATAAAATGTAAACTAATTGCCTTTGTGACTAAATTCTCTATTCTTGCCTGTGTTCCTCAAGAGTAATTCTTTCATGTGAAGTCAGTTGACCAGTCTCAGTTACCTCATTTTGGAGTGAAGTCTAGCACTCTGAAAAGGGAAAGATAAATTATTCTTTGGGGAGCAATACAGTTTACTAAGCTGTGTATGAGGCCTGAGGTCAGGTGACCCGACTCTGCTCAAATTGTCAAAGGCAAGTGTCAATTGACAGTGTGTTCTGCTCTCTAAACTAGCCCTCAAAGCCTAGTGGTTGAGCTTTCAGTTATCATTTCTTCTCCACTGCTCTGGAGAAAGGTTTTGTTTGTCTTGCTGGCTACTGCTAGTACTCATTTAAAAAGTTTAGACACCACTCCTTCGATAGTATATCTAGAAGAATCTAGGGTGGACTTGGAGGGCAGAGGAGAAGAAGTTAGCGATCCCCTGACACAGTTTTATGGCTTTGAATACCATTCTGTGTCTTTTCTCCTCTAGCCCTTCCAAATGCCTCTGAGAATCATGATTTAAACTTTATCATTTTGATAATACCAAAAGAGATGTCTCTGGAAGCATGTAGCTGTGCGTGTGTGTGTGCGCGCGTATGTACACAATCTCACACATACATCATAATATATGTGTAAGTATTAAGTAATGACTGATTATTTTAAATAATAACACTCTTTACAAATATGTATGTCTTCAGCCCTTCAAAGCACACTTAGCCTCCTGCTTGGGAAGTGCTTTCTGTCTCATGGCTTTCTTCTGATCATCTTTAATTTCGGTAACACTTAACACTTCAAAAGGAAAAAATATATATATGTATATGTGTGTGTGTGTATATATGTGTGTGTGTATACAGGTATATGATTTGGGAAAATAGCTAAATGTCAGTGGGAGCCAGGCCTAGTAAAAGAGATACTGTTAGAACTGATTGAATAAAATTGATAATATTTGGTCTCAAAACCAAGTTGTAAGTATAAAATAGAACTAGTGTTCTTGTGTGTTCCTAACTAGAAATATATGTGTAATGTGATCATCTATATAAGGCAGTTTCGCCCACACTTCTCACTGCTTTACAGTTCCCAACTCTGCTTTATATAGCAATGAAACTTCAGGTATGTTGTTGCACTGCTCATCAAAGTACCACTTTTAGAAGATTGTACTTGAAGAGTTTTTAAATAGCACTAGAAAGACTCTGCCATGCCACAGAAAAGCTTTTCCCCACATTAAGTGTACATTTAATCAACATTATGGCAATTACAGCTCTACTAGAAGTCCTTCACCCTCTGTTTTGTGGCGAGAACTTTGTCTAGGATAAAACTGTCATGAGTAGAGGTAATTTAAAATTCATCCTCCTTTTATTTATGTCAGAATATGACAGGGTGGGGTGATGGATACCCATCTTTTTCTAATTGAAGCAATCTATTCTAAACTTCAAAGATACCTTGTTAGAATTCTCGTTATTTAAAAAAATGTTATGACACCATTTCTCAGTCATTGCTTTTGTACTATTTCAATAATCTCCTTGGATATACTGAGTGAGAAGCTGTTATGAGGCTTAATGCCAAATTGACGAAGTCCAAATTTGACGACTCTCCCAGATAGTTTTGTGCCCTTCGTAGATTTTACATGTGTTTTTTCCTATAAATCTGCTTTTAAAAAAATTTATTGTTGTCTTCAGATGTTTTCATGATATGTTCACTTAGTAGTTTATGCCACATGTCTTTAATGCAGTTCTAGAAACCCATTGCTGAGAAAGTGAAGTTCTCTTTCAATATCCATAATGAAAGCCAGTTTATCGGCGAGCACACCTGGGTTTGGCTTCCTAGTTATTCCTCCAGTAGCATTGTATTGCATGTCTTAGGAAAAACTATTTGAAGAGCTCAGATATACAAATTAAAGTATTCTTCCACTTCAGATAACGATACTGCAAGATCGTTAATATTGACCTAGAAGAAGTCCAGCTCAGCCTTCTGATTGACGAGCTATGGTGGCTATGAATGCTAACATAACCTTAATCTAAAATCAAGAGCCCCTACCATGGGAGGTAGTAGTTCCTCTGAATGCTACACAGATCATGTCACTTTTGAAGTTATGGTTTTTGTCTTGGAGTGCCTATGCCCTAAGAGGAGCATGGTCAAACATGTATTTGTCTAGAAGATGTCAGAAAAAGTGATTGATCTGAAAAACTTCTGTCTAAGAGATTATTAAAGTAACTTAGAAAATTGTTTTGGAAATAGGAAGAGAGACCTCCAGGAAGATATATTAACAGTTTTTCTTTATCTAAAGAGCTGTTGCCAACTCATTACAAAAGGGTAGAACAAGGAGTACAGATTAATTTGAAAAACATTTCTGATTCTGAATTAAAAGTCTAATTGTAAAAAGGAAGGTAGCAATGAGAGAGTATAGTCCCATACCTAGCCAAGTAAATGCAACTGTTAGGTATTTATGGAATAGGAAATATGACTCTTATAGTCATCATGGACCCAACCTTCAAGAAACTTACAGTTCGCCGAGTGCGATGGCTCATGCTTGTAATCCCAGCACTTTGGGAGGCTGAAGCGGGTGAATTACGAGGTCAGTAGCTTGAGACCAGCCTGGCCAACATGGTGAAACCTTGTCTCTACTAAAAAAAAAAAAAAAAAAAAAAAAAAATAGCCAGGCATGGTGGCTTGCACCTTAATCCCAGTTACTCCGAAAACTGAGGTAGGAGAATTGCTTGACCCTGGGAGGCGGAGGTTGCAGTGAGCCGAGATCGCACCAGTGTACTCCAGCCTGGGCAATAAGAGCAAGATTCCGTCTCAGAAAGAAAAAAAAAAGAAAGAAACTGACAGTTCAATAATGAAAATAAGCATTTCATAGTTCTAATAAAAGTAGAAAATAATGTTTTTATTATATTCGACTGATAACGCCCTGTGGTTCATAGAGGAGAAAGTGATCACTTTGAGTGGATAAACATGTACCTCTCCCTCTGAGAGCCTAAAGTGGGGACATGTACCTGAAAACTAGATTGTGTTCTTGAAAGAGAATATGGAGAACCAAGCTAGGGAAGAAAAGACCTGAGATCTTATGGGTTAAATTCTATCCCTGGGACTTGGACGTGTTACCTTACTTCTGGGTCTCCATTTCCTCATCCAGGAATACAAAATTAGACTGTTCTGATCAAATAATAGAACTATTGTTAGAATCTAGCTCGATAATATTTGTAGAGGAGTTTAAAAATACGAAAAGGCTATGCAAATATTAGGGACTGCTGTGACTTAAAATTTCATCTCGCTTGCTTTTGATATGTTTAGGCAGAGTAAATGCTGAACTTCTCTTGACTTTTTGTAATACCTTTATAGATACTAAATAGTATTTCAAGATAGGAATGCCCGAATAATATACTGTTTACAAGTCTCTGAAGTGTGTGTGTGTGTGTGTGTGTAAAGATAGTTTTTGGACAAACATCATAATGATCCTGTAATAATGATGTATGATAAAGGAAAACTCTTGAAGTATAGCATTTACACACATACTTAAAAACACACATTTCTCATTAGTGGAGATTTTATCATTGATTTTCAACACTGGAAAAAGACAGAGATTGTCTTCTTTGGAAATCCCATAGAGATATGTTGACAGGATGATACAGGAAAAATCATGTTATGTATAACTTTGTAGTAACCTGATTGGTGTTTAATATTAAGCAGAGTATGAAAAAACAACCTTAACAAAGAATTAGCTAGACCATAAAAACAGCAGAAGATAGTTGATTAAAACATGTGCTCTAGGCCTGCCATTACTCCCTGCCCTTCTCTTTCAGTGGTTCTCAACCTTGGCTGCACATTAGAATTACCTGGGGAGCTTTAAAAATCTCAATGCCCAGGCTGCACCCCTAATCAATTAATTCAGAGTCTCCAGGGGGTGAGAATCAGTTATCAGTATTTTTTAAAGCTCCCCAGGCAATTTCAATGTGCACCTAGTTTGAGATCTACTTCCCATATCTATCTGTAGTACCATATTGGATTTACAAACTGGAATGCTAGTTTTGACTCCTTCTTTGTCTCCTTTCTATTTAATCTTACCGAGTTCTGCAGATTCTCCCTCTGCTGTATTGGTTTGACCCTTCCTATCCCCAGTAATGCTAGCCTAGCCTAGGCCTTTATAGCTTAATATCTAGTTTTCTTTTTCCAGTCCCTCTCAAATGATGTTACCAGACACTTTCGAACAGCAGTCTTTGAAACAACAATTTTGTCTTTTCACTTAAGAACTTACACTGTTTTAGAATCCTAGAATTCAGGATTTTTGTAATCAACCTCTATTTACAAAACTAATCTTCTGATATCTCATATTTCCTATTGCAACACTTTACGGGTAGAAGAGAATTGAGGATTCAGAAAGATGAATTGTTTTAAAAACTATTTCACTTGTAATCCTGGAGGCTTTGAGGCATGGACTGGGGAGGAAGAGGGAGAAAGATGTTCAACAAAAGGCATATTCAGGCTATCTTTTCTTCCAACCTGTATGTCTCCCTTTAGCCAGAGCAGATCCAATATGGTGCCTTAATATATTTGGGTTGTGCTTAAGATTTCATTAGAACAGAAAAGAGTTTCACTGCTAAAAGTAAAAAAGAAGAAGAAGAAACTTTGAAAACCACTGGTGGCTAATCCTCTCATTTCACCAGGGAGGAAACTAAGGCTCAAAGAGGTTAAGTGACTCATCCAAAGTCATATAGCTAAAATGTACTCTTTGTTCCTGCTAGCATGGTCTCTTCACTTTCTCTGAAAAGTAAGAAGAAATGTCATGCTAGCACTTGACACAAGGCCCTATACATTACAGGTGTTCGGCAAATATTTGTTGAATGAACACTTGAATGAATGCTATTTCATATTTCTGTTTCTGTTCACATTGTTACTGTAACAAGAACGCCTTTTAAAAAATTCTCACTTTCACCTATAAAAGCAATCATTCAATGCAGGTCTCATCCTACTTCTGCCTCAAAGTCTCTCCTAATAAGCCATGACTGTAAAGGTAACTTATTTGATTATATTTAAACCGTTTTGAACTGTCCTGTTCTGTAATTATTTTCTGGATGTGTCTTTTCTCCATAACAAGATTGCATGTCTGTTCCTTGAAGTGCATGACTTTTGCCACGTACTCCTCCTTTTATATCTCCTCCAGCATAGACAAAGCTTAATAAATACTTGTAGTGTTGGATTACTGGATTGCCTGTGGCTATAGCCTATTATTTTATGCTCCTGCTAATAGTAATTAAAACACACTAGAATCAAATATCATATCCCAAAATATGAAGTTGAATTTGTACTCAGTTTAGGAAATGCTCTTCTGTTAGAGAATGAAACAAATGGGATTTTTATATCCTCAAATTCCTTTTCCATTAAAGTAAACTCACATTATTTTCATTTTAACCTGTTTTTTGTTTGTTTGTTTTGTTGTTGTTGTTGTTTTAGCAAAAGATTGCATCAGGAAAAGAAAGTAGATGAAATAATTTGGTGTCTGCCATAAGTTTTGTCCAGAGGTCTCTGAGTATTCGCAGTCTTGGTCTCTTAGCACACCAGCCCCTGAAAGCAAGGCCAAACTGCAACTTCATGGGAAATACACTTGGGATATGTCCAATCCAGTGTGAGCCAACTCACACTTGCCTTCCTTATTCAAAGCCACATTTCCTGGCTGGACTAGTGAGAATTGTCTTTTGAAGAAAAAAGAGTGTTTCTGGATTGGTTTCAGGCGCTTTTATTCACAGCAGTCATTCTAGCATTCTCCACAGCGTTCTTCAGAAGCCAGTAGGAAAAGTGATTCCAATGCATGATGCGTCCCTTGGAAACTTACTTTGATGAACTTCCCAGTGAATGTCCACACTCTTCCTTAAAGTTTTACACATACACAGACACAAAGATATTTGAAAACATATTTGCCCTTCAATATGCTTCAAAATTGTGCCAGGCATAGAGTCATTATGTGTTCCTTTGCCTTGTATGTATTTCTGTCTTAAGGAGTCACTTTTATCTTCTTAAGAGACAGGGTCTCATTATGCTGCCCAGGCTGATCTTGAACATCTGGACTCAAGAGATGCTCCTGTCTCAGCCTCCCATAGTGCTGGGATTACAATTATGAGCCACTGTTCATGGCCACCAGGAGTCACATTTTGAAAAAGATAAATATATATACAATATTGTCAAAAGTAAAGAGAAAAGTTATGATATCATTTGGAACCTATTTCTTCCTCTGTAAAGTGAGGAATTTGGGCTACATGAACTCCAAGGACCATTCCAGCCTATATTAAGCAAGCAGTTTAATGAAGTGCTTAAAATCCTTAGTATTATTTGCTTTAGTATAGGATTATTTCCATTCATTCACTCGCATTCAGGTATTTGTTCATTCAACAACTATTTATTGACCCCTCCTCAGAAAAGCAATAAAACACTTAAGAAAATGGCCTTAGATTTTGACTTGTATTTGAATTCTAAAGTTTACTTGATGTGTGAACATGGGCAAATTACTTAACTTCTCTGCATTTCAATTTTGTAATCTGTAAAGTTATCGTAATAATAGCACTATTGCTTAAGGTCACTGTGAGGAATATGTAATTCCTCTTAGTACCTTAGCATAGTGTCTGGCACATGCCATATGTTCAAACAATATGTTACTATTATAGCTTATTCTCTGCTAGGTAGGCTGATAAGGATACCAGAACTAAGAGGGCATTTTTTGTTTTGTTTTGTTTTTCTGTTAGGGAGCTCAGAGTCTAATGAGAGGGGAACATATATGTGGGTACAATTTTACTATATAACAAGTACTATAATAGAGTTATATACAACGGACTCCAGGAGCCCCAAAGAGGCTGCATGTAGCTCTGGGGAGGGGAAAGATGGGGGAGAAACACAGGGAGGTGGCGGTTTATCTGAATTCTGAATAATATGTAGGTAGCTGCCAAATTATAGGATAGAAAGTAAAAGGAAGAATGAGCAGCATGAACAAAAGGATGGAAACACTAATTCTAGAAGAGCAAATCAATTCACAGTCTTGCAGGTGAGGGGGTGATGGCAGATGAGATGGGGCTTGTCATAGTGTCAGCCTGATCCCTTGGCTGTTCTCCTATGACTTGCTCACCTACTGCTAAAGAGAATTGAGGCTATCCCAGAAAAGGAGTCCAGAGGTAGTTGGCTGTAGTGAGGAAGTTAGATCTTGTGCTTGTTTTGCAGTGCCACAAGAAGATGTATACCACAATAGCAAGAATCATAAAAGGGGATGTATTCCAGAAGAAGGTAGAAGAGAAATGGTCTGGAAAGACTGGGTAGAGGGACAAAAGGAGCCAGATGATATGTTATGTTAAAGGAGACCCTGAAGGCTTAATGTTGGAGATAAACTGTTAATTTTAATATGTATACCCAATACTGTCTTTGTATGCCTACATAGTCCCTGTTGTGTCTAAAAGGTCAGACCGTTTTAGAAAAGTGTTCTTGGAACTTTAGGGACTCGTTCCTTTTGAGTAAACATGCTTTAGATGAAATGAAGAGGCAGTGTGTAGTGCAATCATTCCACACTTTATATCTTAGACCTACGATACCTAGATTCTGGAATTGATTCTTCTGCTAACAAACTTCATGACATTTAGTAAGTATTGAGTTTCATATTTCTCACTTATCAAGGAAAGTGCATGTACCAGACAATGTGGAAGTTGATTCCAGTTCTTAAGTTCTACTATTCATAGTTTGTAATATTTAAGTTGGTTTTTTTAAGGTAAGTTAGAACTTTCACTAGTTGTAGAAACTGAAACAGATTATAGAGGACAATTAACATATTTTTAAGGACATGGAGCCATTTTAAGAAGAGTGGGGAAATGTATCTTAAATTATGTGCAATGAAAGCAAAGAACCAAGGAAAATTGAACCTTTAAACCTCCCTGCTTCTCATATAAACATGCAATAACAAGGAAATGTTGGTTTAAGAAATTCAACTATTATAAAAAGAAGATGGAAAGTTAGACCATGATTAGGAAGGCAGTGACTTGACTAAAGCTGGTGAACTTTAAAAAGTAGGATCCACAGTTGGCTCAAATGGTATACATTCCATTTATTTATTTATTTATTTATTTATTTAGAGATGGAGTCTCACAGTGTCACCCAGGCTGGAGCACAGTGGCACGATCTCTGCTCACTGCAAGCTCTGCCTCCCAGGTTCACACCATTCTCCTGCCTTAGCCTCCCAAGTAAGTGGGACTACAGGCATATGCCACCATGCCTGGCTAATTTTTTGTATTTTTTTTAGTAGCGACGTGGTTTCACCATGTTAGCCAGGATGGTCTTGATCTCCTGACCTCGTAATCTGCCCACCTTGGCCTCCCAAAGTGCTGGGATTACAGGTGAGAGCCACCACGCCCAGCCTCAAATAGTGTGCATTCTAAGATTCATTATAACTCCCAGACTTTAAGAACCAGTAACTGATTTGTAGATCCAACAAGGATCAGAGATACTTAATATTTATAATGATCAACTTCAATGTATAAGAATGCAGTAACACAATTATTCAATTGCCATTGCACTGGTAAAGAGTAACTCAAATTACTAAGTAGCCAAAGACTAGTTTTTGAAGAATAAATTATTCCAGATAAATTTAATTTTCATTCCTCACAAAATCATGGACCACTTATTGTATGTGTGTAAGGGTGGGGTAGCAGGAGGAAAGCAAAGGGTATCTCAAATCTCATATGCTGTCTTCAATGACCTGGACATAAAACTGAGGTTGCATTATTGTTGGGTTGATTCTTACTCACTAGGGAATGGTTAACACCTCATAGGTAGTTAGCCATGAGTTACTTGCATCTAGAAGACTATCCCAAGGATATCTTCCATGACCCAGAGTGACTGGTGTTATTTGTAAAGGTCTTTGTCATGGAATGCTTACCAGGATTTTGGTGAAATATCATCTGTTTAATCTTAAAATTATTTTTATTCTTATTTCCTCAAGTATTAGTGACTCAGTCATAAATTTGCTCAACCCCAATAGTTCTAATTAAAAGCAAGTTAACAAGAAAGTCTGGAAAGCTCTCATAGTTTACAGGAGCTTAAGATGACATGTTGGCCAGGTGTGGTGGCTCACACCTATAATCCCAAAACTTTGGATGGCCAAGGTGGGCAGATCACTTGACATCAGGAGTTTGAGATCAGCCTGGCCAACATGGTGAAACCCATCTCTACTAAAAATACAAACATTAGCTGGACGTGATGACAGGCGCCTGTGATCCCAGCGACTCGAGAGGCTAAGGCAGGAGAATCACTTGAATGTGGGAGGTGGAGGTTGCAGTGAGCTAAGATCATACCACCGCACTCCAGCCTGGGCAACAGAGTGAGACTGCATCTCACAAAAAAAAAAAAAAAAAAGACAAAAAGACAAAAAAAAAAAAAAAAGACATGTCAACTTAAAGCACCGTAGTATTCTGATGAGATGATTCTGGGACAGAAAAGGAATATTGGGTAACAACTAAGGAAATTCAAATAAAATATTAGCTTTAGTTCACAATAATGTATCCGTATTGGTTCATAGGTTGTGCTGAATGCACCATACTAAAGTAATGTAAGATGTTAAAAATAGAGGGAATTGGGTGTAAGATATATAGGAACTCGACTATCTTTGCAACTTTTCTTGAAATTTAAAACTATTCTTAAAACGTCATCACTCTCCTCTCCTTCCTCCTCTTCCACACAACCCCATTGCTTTATTCAGTATATATTGCATCTTATTTTGACTTCACATATCTAGAAAGTTGAGGAATGTGGAAAAGAGCAGGGAAAGTAAAAGATAGGAAAGGTTAAAATGTCTAAGTGACTTAACGTTACCTAGCTTAACAAAGACAACAGTGTCAGGCTTTCTGAAAATTGTTTCAAAAGGCTTTCACAAGTATGTCACTGAATAGAAGAGAAAACAAAAAGAAATGATTTTGAATAAAAAAAGAGAATTTAATTTTGAAAGAATCCTTTTTTAAATAAGAAGTTATTTTAATATCAGAATAGCCTAATAAAAGTAAAGGTAAATGTAGAAAGTCATGTTTTAAAAAAGATTATCTTCTCCATTGTCCAGCATAGTAGCCACTAGCCTCATGTGGCTATTTAAATTTGTTTAAGTTAATAAAATAAAAGATTCAGTTTCTCATTTGCAGTAGCCACATTTCAAGTGCTCACTAGACGCATGTGCCAGTGGCTGCTATATTGGACAGAACAAATGTAGACAGACCATTCACACCATCGCAGCCCTGAATTCTGTGCTTATGGAGAAGTCAGTGGGGTTAAGGTATTTGAAATAAAAGTTGTTCATATTTGCTTGGATATTATGGATAGTTATGTTTACCTATCTGCATGTCTTGCTTAGGAATCCACAGAAACCCAAATGAAACTTTGAAACAGTAGAACTTCCTATTGTACACCTTTTATTTCCTATTCCATGCAGGGAATAAGCCATATCATCTTTCAGATAGATAAAATCTGGCAGAGCCATGCCCATTCTGCAAGCTTGATGGTTCACATCCTTCTTGAGACAGATTGTTTGGCTTAAAGTACACCTGCAAGAGTCAACAAGGATATTGTTGCTGTCAACAAAGTGTAGCACATAAGCAGAATGGGTGACACTGTAAAAATTTGAGAGCTATCCCTCCCTCCTTTCATTAAAATATATTATCCCTTGGGTATGTACATGTTATCAGATACTGTCTTTATTAATATTTCCTTGCATAAATATTTTGAGTGCTCATTCTTTTTTGTGGTATAAACTATGGAATTTCCATTTCTGAATATCCTCTAAATTGTGATGAGGTACATATCTTGGATAGTACAGGTAAAGGGCTCTCAAAAGGATGACTTCAGGTACTGTTCCGATATGTTTCAAGCTAACAAATGACTTTGGCTATCTGTGTAAATAAAATTGGGTATTTGAGTTTTAAGACAAGTTTAACCACAGAGCTGATATTTATCAGCTTCAAAATATGAACTGAAATACTTTTCAAGTTTTCTGATAGTTGTTACAAAATGACATTTATTATTTTAATATTCTTGGTCACACATTTCTTTTACTTTAGATGCTTTTTAGAATTCAGAGTTATGGTTTAGATTAGTATAAAACTATGTTTCTCAGATCCAGGTGCACAGACTTTAGTTCATATATATATATATATGTATTATACATATATTAGTTCATACACACACACACACACACACACACACACACCCACACACACATATATTCCGGGAATCCATGAGATGTTTTAATTATATATTTTCATTTTAGTGAATTAAAATACATTTTGTAGGAATAAACATAAAAGTTTTCTTTGATAGAGAAATTCCCAATTAAGAACACTTTTTATAGAAGAACTCTAATTTTTTAAATCATTGTTTTTCCATCTAGGCACTGGGTCTGTAAGTCATATTAGTTTCAAAATAATTTTTCCTTTGAAAATGAATTTATAGATTACTCAAGTTTAAGAAACGTTATGTAATGAATTTAAGCAAAAAAAAGAGGAATTCATATGTGTACTCCACAGCATGCCTTATGTACAGATTCAGACTTAAGTCTTCTATTATGGTGAATGGCAATTTGATTCCACATTGGCATTGAGGATTAAAATAATTAAAAATAAATTGACAACTACATTTCTAAATACTGAAGTCACAGTGATCTTATAGGCCATGCTTGTTGATACCCTTTCATTTTGTACAAAACACACCACCCCTCCCTCCAGCTCTCCCAGGTATTTGCTTTGCGGGACAAGATTCCGGTGCCACTGAGGCATTTTGGTAAAAGGAGCCTTAAGTGAATATTTTTAAATTATATATACATTATATATGATGTGTATATATATGTATTACATATGATGAATCCTACCCATCTTCTGTCCTCTCACATAAAAGTGCAGTGTTTCCAAACAGTTGAGTAGAAGAGGCTGACATGCTTATACAAAAAAGAAAAAGAAAAAAAAGAAAAGAAAAGACATTCAAGTAAAGGGACTTGGCAAGTAGAAAAAGAATTAATGCTAGAAACACAAGGGCTGGACATGCGCACATGCAGATATCTAGATCAAGAAGCTCTGAGTCTGGGTCAGCGATTCTCAAGCTTTGCATGCATTAGAGTCACCCAGAAGACTTGTTAAAGTACAGATTGTTGGGCTACAACCCAGAATTTCTGATTCAGTTGATCTCTAGGGCTCTGAATTTGCATTTCTAACAGTTTCCCCAGTGATGCTGTTGCTGCTGGTCCAGGGACTACACTTTAAGCATCACTAGTCTGTGATAAGAATTTCTAGATTCTGAGTAGTTAGGCCCACAGCTTTTTCCTATGTGTGTGATGTCACATATTCCAGGTTGTTACAGACATGATCTGTGTGTCAGATCTTGCAAAACAAGAGCAAAAACAAATATACTCTCTTAATTAAACAGAACAATTAGAAACAAGAGTCATGGAAGAAGTGACAAGAAAAGGGGGAAATTAGAGTTTATCCAGGCCCTATTATATCCACTTCTGTTAATATTACCTCAAATCTTTTGGATCAATAAGAATAGACTATGTTAACTCAAATGTGGCATGGAAAAAATTCATTGCCTGTACATTACATAATTTTCTAAGATTTCAACTTTCATAGATAAAGACTTAAAGGTGAACAGGTTTTACAAGTATTCCTAAAGGGTCCTATTTAGATGTTACTTTAGATTCATCAGAGCTAGTAGATTCTAACCAAAGGTTCAAGTCATCCATCTCTCTTCTATGAGGTAACCATACTTCTCAGAAAGCCTTTTAAATACTCAATGCCTCACCTTTTCTGTGAAAAAAAAGGTCATTGAACTCCTATTATTATTTTTGTCAAGAGTGTTGTAAAGAGCAACCATACATGGGATGATCATGCAATTCTTTGGAAGAAGAAGGCACTAAAGAAATCCGAAAACTGCATTATTATTTTCAAAGATTTAATTGCCTATAGAAATCCTCACTCCTACTTCAAGGTTTGCTTATATAAAAAATTGAATTTGCTTCCACTTTATGGTATCCTTCAAAATATTTTCACCACAGCCCCCAAATCATTTCAGTTTTGTGAAATTAAATGATTGCCTACATTACTGTAAGTCTGAGTTAAATTTGCCATTTTAATTTCAGTGTGTTTGCTTGAAGACAGTTAATATAATTGGCAGTGCAAGACTGAAAACAGCTTTAGACCAGAATTATCTTTGTCCATATTTTTCTCTATATAAAACTCTGCAGTGTGGGAATCCCAGCAATAGCATTTCTGGAAAGCTGCAAATAGTGGCAAAGTCATGAAATAGGGCATTAGCTCAGAAGCAGATCTCTACATTAGAAAAGCGTAATTCATTTGTGTAAAACAAAACAAAAACTGTAAAACACACACACATGCACACACACACATTCAGCTGACACAAAACATAAGTATGGAAAGCTCCTCCCTCCCATCTGCCTGCAAAAGATACTAAATTTGAGTTAATAAAACTAAATTCATCAATCTTTTTAGGTAACTTCCAATTACATGTATAGTATCATCTAAGGAAGGTAAGTACTGAGAGAGAAGTGAGAAAACCAGGATTCTGATTTCGTGTATAATAGCTGCATTCACCCATTCATTTTATAATGATACCAACTGCCAGATGAGGATGATGATGATAATTTTATTAATAAATGTTATCTATATAGCAGACACTATTTGAGCATATTACATGTATTATTTCATTATCCAACACTTTATTAGATATTCATAACATTTTAAGAGGTGAGGAAACTGAGATATTACCTGTAATACATGTTCACCTTTAAGTCTTTATTTTTAAAGCCTAACCTCAGTTTCCTCACCTGAGGCTTCTGCCCCAAGCCAAATCTGTCAGGCTGCAGACACTGAGCTCTAAATTGCTGTGCTCTGTTACCAGCACACAACACTGTGTAGGGCCATGAAAATACACTGAAGAACAAAGCAGACACTGTCCCTGCCCCAAACAGCATACAGTTTTAATCCATCTGAGCTTCAATTTCTCTTTGTAAGGTAGGATAAGTTATGGCACAGTATAGCTTCATTACTAGATCTTTCATAAATCCCAGTCAATTAAATGAAGGCATTAATGAAACTAGTATATTAATTGGCAGAGTAATTTTTGTATGTCTCTTCTTGGGAAATGCATAGTAATCTTGGAAAGTTCACTGAACTTGAGCCTTGTACACTGAAATCTTGGAATAAGGCACCATCTAGGATAAAACAGAAACAGAAAAAATGACTGTTTATATTCTTGGCTTAAAAATTTTGCCTTTCCAGAAGAGAATCAGCTGTCAGATTTAACTTACTACAGGAAACAGTAAAAATGAAACCTGTTTCTATAGCTTTCTCCCCTCAGGGACCCAGTGTCTCCCAAGTATGTTTCCATTTGAAGAAATCCTCAAATGAATCCCACATCTCAAGGTAGGTGTTTATTTACACTTTGCAGATCCAATTCCAAGGCTCCACATTTAGGGCAAGTTAATTTTAAAAGCTACCTACCAGCATCTCTTCTAAATAAGGAATGTCTTTTTATTTTGAATAATATTTTTTCTATCATATGCTGCTCAGTTCCTATCCTTACGCACATACTTACATTTTCTGATCAGAAAGTCTAACCAGATATGCACTGGCATTAAAGATACATCAATAATGTAAAATGTAACTTTTTGGTACCCTATTGCACTTCACTGTTTCTCTTTCCTCTTTGGAAAGTTACAGAAATGGCCGTTTAAAGAAATTAAGGTAAAATACATCTCATATTCAAATAAATGTGCAAAATAAGAGAGAATAAGTCAGAGTGTGCGTGTGTGTATTTACAGTTTTCTCAAAAGAAGACACTGAACTAAGGACTCTGTACCCAGAAGAGAAAATATACATATGACTCTATGAACAACATAAGAGTTTAAAGTTAACATCTAAACATCATGATGGCTGTTTTTCTTGTTACTGTTGTTGCTGTTTTGTTATGCTGGCTGCCAGAAGCATGGAATTGAAGCATGGAATCCGCATGTTTGTTTTTCACATAGTAGATTTTTCCTTGAATTTCTACAAGGTCATCTATGGATTCCTCCTCAATAAATCATTCTTCAAATAACTGTGAAGCGCCTATTGTGTGCAGGGCACTGTACTAAAGCCCTTCAGTATCATTGGAGGAGTCTAATGGGAGGAGACAGAAAATGTAACTAAGCCTTTCTCATAGATTCTTAATAGGGGCACTTCATCCTATAAACATGTGTCCCAACCTCATCCGTTAGTCTCCTAGCTTTCTGAAGGTTAGCATAGAGTCACACAATATACCAAGTTTCCTCAATACATCTTAGGAAGCAAATCAAGGATTCTCCTTTTAACAAAATCAACCAAGTAGATTTTTTTTAGAGCCATTGAAATAACTCGTTATCTCATTGTCAAATAGTTTTCTAATTCTACACTGTGATTGAAGAATGAGGGGAAAAAATGGACAGAGGGGAGGCAGATAGCTCTGACCTGGGAACTAACACAATAGATCTTGAGAAACTTCAAAGTAAAACACTTATCTCAACAACAGGGATGATTTGGCATCCCTTTGTTAGCCGTTTATGACATATGTGTAATACTTTGACATCAATTTAGAAACTGGCATTTCTAGAGCCTTACCATATTGCCAGGATATTTCCATCTCAATAATATATTGATTATATTAATGAGTTGGCCAGTGACTCACAGAGTTATGAGAGATTATACTAAATTTATCTGCGATAGGACGAAAACTTCAGAATTATTACATGCATGTTTCATATCCTTGTCATGTTAATACTCACCTATTTTGTGACTTGATATCAGCCCCTGCTTTTTCATATGAATCAGAAGCTATAATTATTTGATGTTTTGTAGGACTTAACACATTTTTATGGGTGTTTGACTTATAGTAAAAATCCTCTCTAGTTACACAAAAAAACTACAAGAAAACCTAGAAAAGTGAAATTTTGATTTTTGGTTACTTTCTGGAAAATGTTTATGGGTGATCAATTTTTAAAACTACATGGGTAATTTTGTGAGTTATCCTTCAGTTACTAATATGTTGACTGATCACAGACCAGTGAGAGGTAGCTGGGTAAATGACTGTAAATCTACCAATTTTTTGTTAAATCAGGAGGCAAAGGATAGGGTAGTTTGTCACAAGATATCACTATGTAGAGCTCTGAGTTCAGAATATACATATCTCCCACCCCAAATGCTTAAGATGTATTTCTGTGATCGTGAGTCCCTTTTCTGCATGTTTAGATTTCTTCTGCATGATCTCTTCAACTTTCTTAAATGGTTAGTATGCCACAGAGGTTGATTCCTTTTTATCTATGCTTTTTGTTTTTGCTGTCTCGTATTTATAAAACCTCCTCAACTGTGCTATGCATGGAATATTTGCCAGTTGAGAGAGTGTAGCAAAATGGATGATGGCAGCTAACAAAGGTTACATGCCACACCTTCAGCACTCACCGAAAGTGGGCACATTGCATCTCTGGGCAATTACAAGCTGGTGCAGTATCTTGTAAAATACTGTTTGCCAAGTCACACCAGCTGGATAGATAATGTGAATCACCATGTTATATAGTAGTTCCAGTTCCGGACTGATCTTGATGCTATGGTTGGTTAAATATTATTGATGAGCTAATTATGCTCCTAAAACCAATAGTATTCTTTTAAAAAGGAGTCTCCAAAAGTAAACAGAAGTACAGACAACAGTCTTGTCATAAAGGCTAAAGTCCTTTTTTCTCTTTGCCAAATTTGTTTTACTGTATTGTGCACATATATCAAAAGAACTGCGTTAGATCAGGTGTTTAACATATTTTGAGGAAGATATTAAATTGCTGAGAATACATCATTCATTAAAAAATAAATATACATTGTGGATGAATTTAAAAGCTAGACTTTTAATCAGTTGGTGAGGTGACAAGTATGTTAACTAGCCTGATTAAATCTTTCTACAATATATACATAGACCAAAACATGACATCATACTGCATAAATATACATAATTTTTATTTGTCAACTAAAATTTTTTAAAAAGTAGACTTTTATAAGTAAGTTGTTGGTAAGCTAAACACTGGAAAAGATGACATGTAAAATAATTAAAATTTGAATGTGAGGCAGTTTAAATAAACATGGACAGATCTGGAGTCAGAAATCTATGTTCATATAGCACTACATGCTGTTTATTTGATGACATCATTATACTATATACTTACCACTAACTCCAGTGGATAGCTATTTTGCACTATTAATGTACTTGTTTCTATGTTGTGGGGGTTTGTTTGTTTGTTTACTTCTAAGTGACCAACACCTATTTAAAAAACCTCTCTCACTCTATTATTCTAACTCAAAGTTGCCAGCCACATTGTGTGCTGTAGTATTAACACTGCATCACTTTAGTATTTGACATAATGCTTTGTGGCAGCTAAAATTTAAAAAGGATCACATGTATTCTAATATCATTATAAAGTTATTGTGATGCACCCAAGCAGATCGCTCTAGTTTTGCTAAAGCTGAGCTTGCTGTCCATCAGGATTACCTTCTTGCACATCTTTTTCTATATGTTAAAGAACATAAATCTTGTAGTATTAATTCTTGTTTTTTATTAGATATTTCATTGATATAAAACCTTTAAATATCTTTTGGTCCTTGGAAGAGTGGGCATCAATGCTTCTATAACCATTAGTAGGTTATGATCGAGAATTTAAGTTAACTTTTCTATTAAATCCTATGTACCCATGTTCTAAGGATAATCATTTTTAATCATAAAAGTCCTCAGCAATGAGAAGAGAATAAAGAATGTTATTGTCACTAGGGAAGTAGAGGCTAACATCTTGATGTGTATTAAGTTTCATTTCTTTGGGAGTTTGTTTGGCAGATTATGACTTGTGAACTCTTTGTCATCTCTTTGGCAGAAAGCCACAAGAGCAACTTGAGATGTAGAATTTGTAAAAAGAAATTGTTTTATTCAGCTTTGCTATGACTAAAAGTTTGATTATAGACTGTGCCATTTCATCTTATCTTTAAATTTTTAAATGGTTTCCTTTCTAATCCACAAATATAAAACTTAGAAGTTTATTCAGACAATATGTATGAAGTCAAATACATATTTCTTTTATTATTATTATTATAGTTTCAGTTCTAGGGTACATGTGCACAACACATATTTCTTATTTTTGTATAAGGATATATAGGATAGAAATATATTCTTATTTATTTGTTTCTGAAAGCTGGAGTAAGCCTGGGCAACATAGGGAGACCCTGTCTCTACAAATACAAAATACAAATATTAGCCGGGCATGGTGGCATGTGCCTGCAGTCCCAGCTACTCGGGAAAATGAGCCAGGAGGGTCACTTGAGCCTGAGAGTTTGGAGGCTGCAGTGAGTTGTAACTGGGCCACTGCACACCAGCCTGGGTGACTGAGTGAGACCCTTTCTCAAACAAAACAAAACATTGACATAGTGTTTGTTTCGTTGTTATTAGTTATGTAGATTTTTAAGAAATGCACTCCATATTTTGGGGGGCCAACTCTTTTTCAGTTGAGAAAATATAGATGAGTAAAAGAAGTTATCAAATTGATTAATACAGCAGGATGACTATCTTTCCTTTATGTAATAAGAATTTATAGTATCTATATTTCTTTTTTGTTAATTATGCTGCTAGGAAATTCTTCCTGAAATGTATACTAAATGTCTTCTAAGTTTTATCCATTTTAAGCTTTGTTTTAACTGGACAGAGAGGGGGAAAATGTGTTTTATTACCATGTAATATACTTTCATGATTTCATATGAAGAGATAGAATTCAATTCAAATCAGGCTTTCATTCCTATCTCAACTCCTGAAGCGTTTATCTAGCTCACCACTCACTGTCCTGCATGTGGCACATTGAGTATTTTATCTTACTTGAGCTTCCACCAGGGTCCAGCAAAACTGACCACTGTCTCCTGCTTCAAATACCTTCTTCTCTTAGTTTGGCTGATCACGATCTCCTGGTTTTCTTCTTGGTGTCCTTTACTGGTTCTTCTTCAGTTTGAACTTTATGTTATAATGGCTCCCAGGGCTTGACCCTTCTTTTTTAATCTACATGCTCTCCCTAGGTGCTTTCCTTTAGCCCCACGGTGTCTTTAAATACTATTTGTTTGGGTCCCAGTGTGAGACAGTCTTTATCATTCATGGGTTGGAGGATGACTTTTCTGCTAATGTGAACCATTACAGACACCCAGTCATTCCCCATTCTATTATAACTACTTAAGTATCTAGATAGCTCATATCCCTATCAGATATTTTTCTTGTTCGTTACTGTGAAGGGTTCTTTTGGGGGGGAGTTGGCGGTGGGGATGTTTTCTTTCCTTGAACTCTGTGAGACGTTGAGTAAAATAGGGGTTGAGTGAATGAATGTTTGCTTGTTTATTTACTCATTCAAAGACGTGAACACACATCAAGGACCTTCTATATTCCATGCTGTGCGCTAGGGATGCAGAGATGATGAAGATGCATTTCCTGCCCTCAAGGTTTCAGAGTCTTGTGAGGGAGGAAGGCATACAAATAAACAGTTACAGCACAGTGTGAAGAATGCAGCAGTGGAAGCCTGTCCAAAGTACAGAAGCAGCCTAGGACAGGATATGATTAACCCTAAGGGGAATGTAGAGTTGGATGAAACCCAGTGGAGGAATGAATTATTTGGGTTTTAAAAGACGAATAAGATTTTTCAAGTAAACAATGGGAAAGGAATAAGGACTTCCAGACTGAGATACTAGCATATGCCAAGGCACAGTGGTATGCAGTAGTTGAGGAATAACTGCAAACATTTGTTCTTACAGAAGCATGGGATGTTAAGTGGGAATGGAGGGAGTGAGCTGGAAATGTAGGCCTTGGACAGAAGGGGTTTAATTTTTCCCACTGGGAAGCTTAGACTTCCTCCTGTGGGTAAACTAATGAATGTTGACAGATTTCAAACAGGTCAAAGATATGTTTTCATTTTTATTTTAGAAAAGTTTTTTTTGTTGTTGTTGTTGTTGGTTTTGTGTGTGGGGGAGGGATAGTCTGGAAAAGGGATTCAGAAGAAAGGAGGCCAGTTAGGCCAGTTAGGAGGGAACAGGTGAAGCAATAGATGAAGACCTAAATGATACAAACATGTTGGGAATAAAGAAAGAATGTAGAATGCGGAAAGAAGTCAGAGATGAAATCAGTTGTATTGGTGAGTCTGTGTGAATGCAGAGTGGTTCAGAGTGGGGATGAATGAGAGGGACTGATAACAGGCCTTCTATTTCTGGAAACTAGGCCTCTGGGATGACACTCACCAAAAATAGAGAACACAGAAAGGAAAACAGGCTCAGGTGGGAATAGCATTCATTTGATAAATACAGTATACACTGTTTATATTTTGTACATTTTTATACATATATAAATACATGCACACATAAATATATAGCCATTGTGCTTGAGTCTCTTTTTTTTTTTTTTAATGGATTTAGTTTTAGACGTCTTTTCCTGTAAATTTTTTAGTCAGAAAATTTACAGGAAATCCTCTGGGGTATATCCAAATTTATGTTCAAACCCCGAAGTCAAATTCTGATTTTACCACTAGCTGTGTGATTGTGGTACTTCTTTGAGTCTTTCTGTCCTCATTTCTGTCATCCTGATACCAGGTTGGATTAGAAAGTTACCTTGATATTTTTATCCACAAGACATGGATCTTGGGTTCCTTTGAGTCATTAACCAGGTACTCTAAGAATAACAGAATTCTAGGTCTTAAAAGGAGATCATTTAAACTAATTCTCTACCTTCCTTGCCCTCAGTGTCAGTTGAGAAAATAGAGGTCCAGAGAGTTTGGTGTGTTGAAAGTAATGCAGTAAATTAATGTTGGAATAAGCATTGGAACCTAGAACTCTTAGCTTCTAATACATCATCTTGACCTACCCCTCAATGTAATGGTCCGTATTATTCCCAATTCTGACTCTCCTGTGGTTCTAAAAGCCCATGTAACTTTGGACAGTTGGAGGAGACGGCCCATGCTTTGTTGATTTGCCCTGTCAATGTATAACCCTTTAGGGAATAAAGGAATGCTTGAGGAAGGCGAAGAGGCAAGGCTAATGCCCTCTGTCTCTGGTCCTTTAGGGGATTGTTGGTGAAGCTCTTGATGACACCCCTAGTGACTTGGGGTTTGCTTGAGAGAAACCCTCTTACTCCTGTCCTTTACTCCTTCCTGCATCCATATTCTTTCTACCAAACTCAGGTTTCAAAACCAGAACCTAATACAGTAATGTGTGATTGTAAAGGAAGAGGGTCAACTTCAGCTCTGACATATATTTGCACATCCTGGGGTTTTAAACAAACAAAATGAGTGTTCATTGCTGATTCATGTTTTGCTTTTGGTTCCTTTTCTGCCATAGTCATGTGACATGCACCATGGTGGCTTTCATCATATAATACATTCTGGGTTCTCCTAAATCCTAAAGCACTTTATAAAAATAAAACCATAGGTCTCATTTTTCTGATGAAGAGAGCAAGGCATAGAGAGGTTTTACAAAGTGATACAACAAATAAAGGGGGAAAAAGAATCCAGGATCATTTTTTTTCACTCTCCATTAAATGATACTCTCTCTTATGATTTTCTGTTGTCAAAAGCCCTCTCTACATTCTGTATTGTTAGGTCATCATCTCCTATAGTTTGCACAATACGGTGTATTATAGATTGCTCACAAAGCAGCAGATATGAATTCTTTATAATGGATTTATTCTTTTCAATTTTTTGTCATCTTTGGGCTTAATAGAAATAGTTCAGCATGTTATATTGTGTGATCTGTTCCTAAATAGATAAAAGATTTCTGTGTTTTGAAGGAAACATTTATATTGGTTAATTTGCTGCATTGCCTGCAGGAATGTTAGTCTGTAGGAGGAAAACAACTGTTTCCTGACAAAATTTTCCCTAACTCTGCTAGAAACTCGTGTTTTAACAGTAAAATAGAGAGAAATAATCCATAAACAATTAAAGAGTAGTATCTTCAAGAATGTTTACTATACCTCAGAACATCTAAGATTGTGAGACACAAAGGTGTCCTTTCTTACGGGAAGAATGGCTCTTCCTTAATTCCCTCTTAAGCCTCAAGGCTATGGATGGAGTGAGCATGCAAATGTGAGCCTACGCATTTACTCCCTGGATATATAGTCCCTGCCTGCTCTTTGAGAGCCACTGGTCTAACTACAATAGAAAGAGAATGTGCACTTTCCTTTAAGAAATTAAACAGCACTGTCCACAATGTGCAAAAGACTGTGAAATTGAAAATGTGTCCCTGGAGTGGATAAAAAATAATAATAAGTGGCAACTCACAAACAGACTCTTGGCAAATAATCAATTATCTTCTGAATTACTATACAAAACTACAGTTCATTTTGCCAGGCCATTGGGGAAACAGTTTCCACACAGGAGATAGTCAGCTTAGATTGGGAAGTTGTTTACAATTTACTTCCAGGGTATCTTCATGTAAATATCAACAGACCATAGTACTGGTGTGACACAATGTTAGAACCCACATTATTGGTTTGTTGAACTAACTACAAAATAGCAAATTCATCTGAACGAAATCTGTTGCTTGTTGCATTTTTGTGGCTAGAGTGATGACTCACATAGCTCAATTTTTAAACCTGGAGTAATAGTTAAATTTTCCTGAAGATTAAAGATAGGTTTAGTAGACTTTGGCTAGGGCAGCACTGTTTCATGAACCTGAGTTGAATTTCTGGCCTACGAGTAGATTTAGAGCTGGTTTAAATATAGGAGAACAGGAAAAGAAATGATGTTTTACTACTGGCTGCCCATATAAATAAAATCAGTCGAATTAAGACTGTTTTGGAAAAATACCTATGATTCATAAATAGAGGGGGAAAAGAGCTAATGGCTGGCTGTCTAGAGCTTTGTATCAGTAAAATTTTAAGTAAACCATAAAATATATATACTAGAATTTAATAAACAATAAGCATATTAGATAACTTTTCAGATATGTAAGTCCTTGGAAATGTACACAGCATCTGTATAAATGAAGAAGAGGATCATAGATGAAGCAGCTTTGGAAGCCAGCTGAAGGAGACACCGTAAAGAAAGGAACGATTAACAACAGAACCATCTTCAACTGTCATTGTTTCTTTTTTCTTCTCCCAGGCTGGAGTACAGTGGCGCGATCTCCGCTCACTGCAAGCTCCGCCTCCTGGGTTCATGTCATTGTCCTGCCTCAGCCTCCCGAGTAGCTGGGACTACAGGCACCTGCCACCTCGCCCAGCTAATTTTTTGTATTTTTAGTAGAGATGGGGTTTCAACGTGTTAGCCAGGATGGTCTCGATCTCCTGACCTCGTGATCAGCCTACCTCAGCCTCCCAGTGTGCTGGGATTACAGGCGTGAGCCACCGCGCCTGGTCATTTTTTTACTTTTTAAAAGGGAATGGGGGGACTTGCCATCTTCAAAATCTTACCAGGTTTTGAAGTCTACTTAATACAGACTCCTGGGGATTCATTCCTTTATAAGACCTGCTTGCCTCCCCTACATCCTCAGTCCTGATCACACCCAGCCTCCAGCCTATCCCCTACCGTAGACACACACATACCTATAATTACACCCATTTTAAGGATGAGTGTAGAGCCGCTAATTGCCCAAGGACAGAAAACTAATCAATAGTAGTACTGGGGTTCACCAAGTTGTGTTTAGTATTTAAACTATCTTTGTTAAAACTCGTTAGTCATCATTTTGTGTACTAGCCAAAGAGTAAACTATCTTTTTTTTTTTAATTTCTTTTTTTTTTGGAGATGGAGTTTCGCTCTTGTTTCTCAGGCTGGAGTGCAATGGCAGGATCTTAGCTCACTGCAACCTCCTCCTCCCGGGTTCAAGCGATTCTCTTGCCTCAGCCTCCCGAGTAGCTGGGATTACAGGCATGCGCCACCACACCTGACTAATTTTGTGTTTTTAGTAGAGACGGGGTTTCTCCATATTGGTCAGGCTGTTCTCAAATTCCCGACCTCAGGTTATCTGCCCATCTCAACCTCCCAAAGTGCTGGGATTACAGATGTGAGCCACCGTGCCTGGCAGACTATCCTTTTTAAAAAAACTGTGGATCACCTGAGGTTGGGAGTTTGAGACCAGCCTGATCAACATGGAGAAACCCTGTCTCTACTAAAAATACAAAATTAGCCAGGTATGGTGGCACATGCCTGTAATCCCAGCTACTCAGGAGGCTGAGGCAGGAGAATCGCTTGAACCCGGGAGGCGGAGGTTGTGATGAGCTGAGAGCCATTGCACTCCAGCCTGAGCAACAAGAGCAAAGCTCCATCTCAACAAACAAACAAACAAAAAACAACTGACTTCTACAATTCAGAATGGTTCTTCCAGAACTTGCTAAGTTACTCTTCAACAATGTACTTAGTCTTCAAAAACAAACAAGCAAACAATAACAACAACAATGCAGCATATTTTAGGCCAGGTGTGGTTGATCATGCCTGTAATCCCAGCACTTTGGGAGGCCAAGGTAGGCAGATCACCTGAGGTCAGGAGTTTGAGACCAGGCTGGCCAACATGGTGAAACCCCGTCTCTACCAAAAAATACAAAAAAAATTAGCCATGACCAGCCTGGCCAACATGGTTATATTAGTTCATTTTCAAGCTGCTGATAAAGACATACCCGAGACTGGGAAGAGAAAGAGCTTTAATTGGACTTATAGTTCCGCATGGCTGGGGAGCCCTCAGAATCATGGCAGGAGGCGAAAGGCACTTCTTATGTGGTGGTGGCAAGAGAAAAATGAGGAAGAAGCAAAAGCAGAAACCCCTGACAAATCCATTGAATCTCATGAGACTTAATTCACTATCACAAGAAAAACACAGCAAAGACCAGCCCCCATGATTCAATTATCTCCCCCTGGGTCCCTCTCACAACGTGGGGGAATTCTGGGAGATAAAATTCAAGTTGAGATTTGTGTGGGGACACAGCCAAACTGTATCATTCCACCCCTGACTGGAGCAGCTGGGACACAGGGCAGGCACCAAGTCCCTAGGCTGCACACAGCACTGGGGCCCTGGAGCCAGCCCACAGAACCACCTTTTCCTCTTGGGCTTCTAGGCCTGTGATGGGAATGGCTCCTCTGAAGGTCTCTGACGTGGCCTGGAGACATTTTCCCCATGGCCTTGGGAATTAATGCTCCTCACTACTTATGCAAATTTCTGCAGCCAGCTTGAATTTCTCCTCAAAGAATGAGTTTTTCTTTTTTGCTGCATTGCCAGGCTGCACATTTTCTGAACTTTTACGCTGTTTCCCTTTTAAAATGGAATGCTTTTAACAGCACACAAGTCTCCTTGTGAACGCTTTGCTGCTTAGTAATTTCTTATACCAGATACCCTAAATCATCTCTCTCAAGTTCAAAGTGCCACAAATCTCTAGGGCAGGCCCAAAATGCCACCAGTCTCTTTGCTAAAACATAACAAGAGTCACCTTTACTCCAGTTCCCAACAAGTTCCTCATCTCCATCTGAGACCACCTCAGCCTGGACCTTCTTGTCAATATTGATATCACCATTTTGGGCAAAGCCATTCAACAAGTCCCTCCCTAGGAAGTTCCAAAATTTCCCACATTTTCCTGTCTCCTTCTGAGCCCCCTAGTCTGTTCCAACCTCTGCCTGATACCCAGTTCCAAAGTCACTTCCACATTTTCAGGTATCTTTTTAGCAATGTCTCATTCTACTGGTACCAATTTACTGTATTAGTCTGTTTTCATGCCGCTGATAAAGACATACCCAAGACTGGGAAGAAAAAGAGGTTTAGTTGGACCTACAGTTCCACATGGCTGGGGAGGCCTCAGAATCATGGCAGGAGGTGAAAGGCACTTCTTACATGGTGGCAGCAAGAGAAAAATGAGGAAGAGGCAAAAGCAGAAACCTCTGATAAACCCATCAGATCTCGTGAGACTTATTCACTAACACGAGAATAGCATGGGAAAGATCGGGCCCCGTGATTCAGTTGCCTCTCCCGGGTCCCTCCCACAACACATGGGAATTCTGGAAGATACAATTCAAGTTGACATTTGGTTGGGGACACACCCAAACCTTATCAATGGTGAAATGACATCTTTACTAAAACTACAAAAATTAGCCAGGCAAGGTGGCGGGAGCCTGTAATCCCAGCTACTTGGGAGGCTGAGGCAGGAGAATCGCTTGAACCTGGGAGGCAGTCGATGCAGTGAGCAGAGATCACACCATTGTATTCCAGCCTGGGTGATAAGAGCGAAACTCCATCTAAAAAAATAAAATTAGGTGTGGTGCTGCATGCCTGTAGTTCCAGCTACTGGGGAGGCTGAGGTGGAAGAATCGCTTGAACCCAGTAGACAGAGGTTGTAGTGAACCAAGATCATGTCACTGCACTCCATCCTGAGCGAGAGTGAGACCCTATCTCAAAAAAAAAAAAAAAAATCATTTTAAAGTGGTTAATATATAACAATAGTTTTTTTTTTTAATCTATGTATTTTCCTGCCTCATAGTATTGCTCTCACATTACCCGTGGACAGTGCTGTTTAGTAAGATTCTTTATATACACAAACATATATGTAAATGTCTTCTCCCACCTTCCTGATTCACATAGATAGTGCCACACCATACACACAGTTTTGCTGGTTGCTCTTTTTCAGTCTTGGGCTATTAGCAGAATCTCAATCAAGTCTGAATAGTCCACCAGAGGTGGAATTATTTGCTGTGTTGCAACATGGAGGTTGTATGAAATTAAGTTGTGACTTGGCTTTCTCAAATTGTTCTCAAATATATTGAAAAGATAGAATATTTTCTCTTTGTATGTTACAGGTATTATTAATTGATATGTTGTCAGCACTTCCATACATATTTCTATGCTGTAGTGATGTTTTTTCTCACTGAAATGTATGCTGTGACAATTCAGCACATTTCTCCACCTATTAGATCAGATACATCTATGAGAAGGAAGTAAAGCAGCTTTTACTAGGTGCATCAATTCTTTCACATCTAAATTACATTATGCAGCATTGAATATTATTATGAAAGTTTGCAGAATAATAGAGCATTACGGAAATATTTAGGCTATGCAGAGGCCCCCAAAGAACAAATCTCTTAAGAGGGAGTTGATTCCTTTTATTCAATAAGATCAGAATTGTGACAAGTCATTTTTTCCCTTACTTTTTATTTTTATTTTTTATTTTTTTGAGGTAGAGTCTTGCTCTGTCACCCAGGCTGGAGTGCAGTGGCGCAGTCTTGACAAACTGCAGCCTCTGTCTCCTGGGTTCAAGCTCTTCTCATGCCTCAGCCACCCAGGTGGCTGGGATTACAGGCTTGTGCCACCATGCCCAGCTAATTTTTGTATTTCAGTAGAGATGAGGTTTCACCATGTTGGCTAGGCTGGTCTCGAACTCCTGGCCTCAAGTGATCTGCTGGACTCAGCCTTCCAAAGTGCTGGGATTACAGGCATGAGCCACCACACCCGTCCTCTTAATTCTTTTTAAAAATATATTACATATGTTGCCTCCCTTATTGATAATTTTCTTGCTCATTGGTATATCAACAATTCAGGTTATATAACAATTCAGGTTATGAATCCTGAAGCTTATTGTACATCTTGGTGCTTTGATAACATGACTAAAATTTGAGTTTTAGTACTATGCACATGCCACGTGTTTTGGTGACAATCTCTACTACTTCAGGGGAAGAAAGAAAAGTTGCATCTGATTTGTGTTTCCCAACAAATGATCATAATCTAATTACCCTGGTAAGAAATACTTTTTTAAAAGTTAGCCTATTCTTTTCACTTGTTAGAAGCCAGTTGATGTCTATCCCTTCATAAATTGACCAAAATATTTCAGACCACTTGACATGCTTCTCTGGGACTAACCCCCCAAAATGGTGTTTCATTTGATGGTACTTAGGGTTTCATTCAATATCTAGGGATCATCTGGATACATTTTTAGGCCCTTCGAGGGCTCTGTCTGCCCATGAGTATCTGAATCACATCTTCAGAAGAATATCTGGTTTGATTTTGCACATGGAATTGCACTTGGTAATTCATTTAAAGGATGTGTTTGGTATTCCTGAGGACAGAATTTCCTAGTAGTTTAGGTTGGCAATTGAGAGTAATATATTAGCTCATCTCAATTATTAAACAAATAGTAGCAATTATAATAGAACAGTGTGCCTTTCAAATTTCTTCCAGAGGCTTTTCCAGAAAATATGTCTTCTTGGTTTGCACTATTGTGATTTTCATCATCTTGTTTCTCAATTTGTTGCCAAGACACAAATTAACTTGGGCTTTTAAGTAAATCTTCTGAACTTATTTATCAATCCTTCTTTTTTTAGAATTTTTTTTTGTAATTACTGTAGAATATCTGAGCATTTAGTAAGAAAAGAAGAAATTTATGAACTTCGAAGGTTAGATGAACAGAGCAATATTCCTTTGTGGGTATAGATGACGTGGCTGTTCTGACTCCTTTCTGACTGTGAAACCATTACGTGGGACACAAGGAGTTGTCGGATGAATGTTCAAGAACACTCACAGCATGATGGAATTTAGGGGTGAAAGAACTGATACTCCTAGTAAGTGTTGCTTCATTCTCTTCTCACTGATGGTATCTGAGGACAAGCACTATGATTTGGATATGGTTTGTTTGGCCCTGCCTAATCTCATGTTGAAATTTGATCCCCAATGTTGGAGGTAAAGCCTAGTGAAAGGTGTTTGGATTGTGCAGGCGGATCCCTCCTGAATGGCTTCGTGTCATTCTTGCTGGAGAGAGTGAGTTCTCACTCTTAGTTCCCATGAGAACTGCTTGTTGAAAAAAGCCTGGCACCTCCTTTGCTGTCTCTTGCTCCCTCTCTTTCTTGCCATGTCACATACCTGCTCCCCTTTGCCTCCCACCATGAGAGGAAGCAGCCTGATGCCCTCAATAGGAGCAGATGCTGGTGACATGCTTTTTGTACAACTGGCAGAATTGTGAGTCAAATAAACCTTTTTCTTTACAAACGAATGACCTAATCTCAGGTATTCCTTTGTAGCAACACAAACAGACTAAGACAGAGAGAGAGAGAGAGAGAGAGAGGAGAGAGAGAGAGAGAGAAACAGAAAGAGAGAGAGAAAGAGAGAGAAGAGAGTTATTTCTTAAGAAGATCCGCTGATAACCGGATGTTATCAGCTGGATTTGCCCATGTTGCCCAGAGGCCAGATGTGTTGGGTTGCCACAGCCTGGGTCCCAGCACTCAATTCCTCTGTACAGAGGGGGATATCCCACACACAGGCCTGTGAGTTGTCTAAAGAGTTTCTGTACTTTTTGAGGAATGACTTGCCTACTACTAGCAATGTTCTCCCTAAGACTACCCCAGTAATATCTATTCTGCAGACAACTTATTCCTCCCCAAAAACAGAGTTGTGGCATTATTTTTATTAAAAGAATGAAATGAAATAGTACTAATGTTGACGGTTTTCTAGTTTTTCTTCCTTCTCTCCCTTTAGTAGCTTCTACCTAGTTCCCTGCCTTTCTGGGAAACCCTGGAATAGGCAAATAGTGTTGTTACATTGCTCCCAGCTTGTAAGTTTATATTAAACCTGGGAAAGTGAGCTCTAACTACAATTTGCACTTCATTCTTAAGCTTCCAAATCACAAAATTACCATATATATCTAAAATTTTCAGAATCTCAAATTGAATACATGGTGTACTATACCATCTATTACACATTTGCAGAATCTTTTTATTGAAGTATGAATAATTCCTTCTATATTCTACACTATTTGGCATAACCTACTAAAATGTGTAATGAGGAATCCTGCCTCCCTCCTAACCACACTCTGGCCAAGTGAAAGAACTCGTTTCTGATTACATTTAGGCTTCTTTTAATTACATGAGTCTTCTATAGAATTCCTCTTGAATTTTCAGCTTCACTCAGACAACTTGGGGAAAACCCTATCCAAACGTACTCATGTGCATACACACACACACACACACACACATACACACTCCCTCTGACATTCTGATGTTTGACATACCCCAATATTATGTGAGGATATGCCTCTTCTGACACATTCTATGCATTGTATGTATGCCAAATTTTTTCACTGGAATTTATTAATGCGTAGGTTTTCAAGCTAGTCATGTACCATTAGAGAACCTATTGTATCATACCTACTAATTGAATTTGCTGAGAGTGAGGAGGCTTCCTAAAACAAAGTTCTATGATGGCTTCAAATTGAACTGAATAAAAATCTTGACATCAAATTAGTACTAGATTCAGTGTCCTTATTGGAAATATTATTTCTTTTTGGTCCTTCCCTTCATTAACATAAGGAATGAGACAGACCTTGGCAACCATTTCTTTTTTTTTTCTTTTTTTCTCTTGGAGGAGAGTCTACAGTAATGTCAGATTCTTCACAGGACAAAAGAGAAATACAGGTTTCTTATTGTTTGCTTTCAGTCTGTTGGCCTTATAAAGAAGGCCTTCTTTCTGTTTTCCATTTACAGTATATATCTGTTTTCCATGTACATTCAGAACAATAAAGAGTGGATATTTAACAGTATCTGTAGTAGCCAACAGCTGGAAACATGCCAGGCATCTTTACATTTAAAATTTTTCCTGGGCTCTAAAGGTAGATGAAGCCAAGTTTCCTTTTGACTCAGCAGGCAAGTTTTACTCTGATAAGAGTATTGCTATTTTAAAAAGCAGCTCTTGACAATCTAACTCCAGAAAGCATTCCCACCCTCTGAAATAGTACAGAGGCGCCTGTGCCTGCTTCCTTATTGATGAAACAGAGGAAAATAATGCCCGTTAGAAGCAATTTAAATCATTTAGTAGCTTAGCTTCTGACTCCTCAGTAGATTTCTAACCCAAGCTTTTATGCCATATCTAGTGTCCCAGTTTTTCTGATTGGGGAGGTGGAGGCAATCTAATCTTCTCAGACATGGCATACAACAGAAATTTGGTTTGATGAGCCCCTCCAGGAGTGGGGCTTGCCTTGGTCAGCTCAACTGAGGAGCGGAATTAGTTCCAGAACCTAGACGTTCTGAGCACAACTCCAGCCGTTCAAGTTTTATGCTCTTATAGGATACCTGCCTATTTTTCTCACTCTTTCATTATGACCATAAAAGTTTCATTTCTAATCTCACTCAATTTAGAGTGACATGTCGCAATGCCTCCCTTAAAGCTCCTGGCTATTTAGAACTCTTGATACCCAATAAACAGTATAAGATTATCATTCATTGGCATCCAGGAAAAATGTCCACAGCTCCAAAATTATCTCTAGATGTCTCTAAGAGTAAGAGTCAGCAACTAGGGGTTAGTATTAATTAGCTAAGTAATGATCTTAAAGATTCATTTATTTTAAACCTTAAGAGTCTTGGGGAGATATTATATTTGGTTGTTAACGCTAGTTATGTATTTGATTATTTGTAAAAAGAAACCTACTTATTCCTAATTTCAGTCGTTTAATTCAAAATAGTGTTCTTAACCTTGCTCTAACTTGACATTGCTAAAATAGTTGTTACAAAAGGTGTTGAAGAAGCAATGAAAGACTCCCTAGCTCAGTCCACTTATACTGTAAGTACCTCCAGAATATTGGCAGGAACTGAAATGTCTTTTCTGCACGGAGTGTTTAGAGAAGGACTTATCTTTGCAAATGTAGAGCTCGCTCTCTCTCTCTCTCTCTCTCCCCCCCTTCCCTTCTCTCTCTCTCTCTCTCTCTCTGTGTGTGTGTGTGTGTGTGTGTGTGTGTGTGTGTGTATGTAGTGTAGTGGATGTTCCATATACTAGGCTTTATAATCATCAGAGCTTAAACCACATATTTTTCTCTTAGAAACTAAGATGTATGTGGGAGAGACATAGCATCAGCCTCAGGAGTCTGGAATATAACATGATTTTCCAATATGATGTATGAAAACTGATTAGTCACTCATGAATTATAAAAATGTGATTATCTTTATAGTGAAGAGGGTATGATTAGTGACAAAAGCTGCTGGTAGTATTTGGTGGTGGGGCTAGGAACATGAAAGGGCTGTGGTATATGTGAAGTTTCTGAACTGTGTAGATTGCTGTTTCCAGTGTCAACTGAAAACCTATCATGGGCTGTACAGTTGTTAATCATCTTTTTCTGTTAAACCTTAAGAGTCATAACACATCATTAGTATTTGTGATCTTGTCCCATTGGATTCTGAGGTCCTTGAAGTTATGAAATTGTTCTCTGTAACTCTGACACCTGGCAAAGATAGGTGCTTAATGTATATGAAATTTGTAAAATGAATGTTGAGAAACTATTTGGGGTATGAACTGCTTCCAAAAGTGATACGGTTTGTCAAGTGTTGGCTACTTCAACTTGAAAGAAGGTCGTGGCCCGAAATACTGTGTTTCTTTACTAGCTTGAAAATCATTTCTTAAAATAGAATAAAACGTCTCTTGAGTATGTACACATGTATGCATGCATACACACAAACACACATTTTTAACACGGGGAATGTTTTAGCTTAAAGTCTTACAATAACAGGTGGTAGGTTTACATTAAAGGACTTTGCTTCAACTTCCCATCCCGGACTGAAGTGTCCTCTGTAGTTTGTCAGTCTCCTACTGGTATGCTCCTCCTTTGTGAATAAATATCCCCATTTTGCTCTTTTTTCACCTTTGAAACTTCTTTTACTTTTTAATTTCTGTGGGTACATAATAGGTATATGTATTTATGTTATACATGAGATATTTTGATACAAGCATACACATATAAATGAGATATCCTTCACCTCACGTATTATCCTTTCTTTGTGTTATAGAGAATCCAATTCTATTATTTTAGTTATTTTAAAATCTGGCCTATGAAAAATAACTCAGCTTAGAGTCTAGCACAGAATGGATGTTTATTTCCTTGCTTCTCCCCTTCGTCTTTACAGAATCATTCCAATCCATTTCATCCTGATCTTATTGGTGCTTACAAGTTAAATACAACACTGAGTTATACTCCAATGAATAATACCAGGAATGAAAGTGGATCAGAGTTCCAACTACCCTACACAAATAGATCTAGGGTCCAGCACTGATGGTCTTGAAAATGTGTGAAAACCTGATTAGTATGTCAACATCTTCATCAATAATGCATCTTTTCTTAAGCACTTAGTTGGTGCCAAGTCCTGTATCAAAATTAAAGCCGAATAACTGAGATTCTTGCCTATAAACAATTATAATTTAACAAGCACTTTTGATCTTCCAAAATGTCTTCTTTCAAATACAAATAATTATATAGTATATTAAATATTGCATAGCAATCTCTCTAAGATTCAGTAACGCAAACTCCATGATAGTTCGAGAAATGGAATGAAATCAGTGATAGAAAGGGGGAAATAAAACTAACAGTTAATAAAATTATATGGGGAAGCTCTTATTTTCCATCTCCCTTCAAATCCTGGAGATTATTCATTCATAGGGCAAGCCAGATTCTCACTTATTCAAAATGAGGCCTGGCTACTCTAGTTTTCAAATTATCCTTATATTCATATTCACATTAGCACTTTGCTCCAGTTTTGCAAAACATTCATGCAAACTTAAGTCCAGAACCAGGGATTACTAAGATGACTCTGGGCATAGATCTTTAAAAAAATCCTATTGCTTTTCTGTTATTTTTGAAATAAAGAAAAAAAATTTAAAGTGTCTCTAAAACTGTACCTAAAATTAAACTTTTTTTAAAACACCCTATAAAATAAATTTCTGTTGCACAAAATCCTTTCTACTTGTTGTTGTTTGCACTGACTTCCATCGTATAGATAGAGAGTCATTGGTGAGGGGATGGGGTTATCCTGAATAGATTAAGATCACATAAATATTTTAAAATTTTATGCTTAAAATAGAAAACTTTCTGATATAAAACATTAGCAATGGTACTTTAAAATATTAATACTAATGTCTTAAAGTAATCAATAAATCACAAAAGAAACTGAAACCGTAATTGGGTTCTGGAGAAAATTGATAATGTTATTGTCACATAACTTTCCCCTTAACAGAAGCAGCAATATACTAAACTTTAAACAGAGAAAAATATTGCCTTCAATTTGTTATCCAAAATACTTTTTTTATTTCAAAACTTTCCCCATTTTTAAGGTCTTTTCATTGTCTGATGGGAAGCTTATATTTTAATATAAAATGTGTATAGTGCATAAACTCAAGAACTACAGTGAATGCGTAGCATGGGTGGAACATGTGCCTATTCTTATTTACCATTGCATTCCTAGTACCTAACACAGGGCCTAGACTATGATAGAAAGAGTGGATATTTATTGAGTCCCTATTATATGCCAGTCATTATTTGAAGCACATTACATGGATGAGCTCATTTAATTTTCACAATAATCCTATGAGGTAGGTACTACTTTACAGATGGAAAAAACTGAGGTCCAGAGAGGTGAATTATAATACCAGAGATCATATGATTAGTAAGTAGTAGGACTAAAATTCAAACTCTGGAAGTCTGGCTCCAAATCTTCTCTGTTAATCACTGTTACACTGTCCTGCATGTGTTAGGCAAACTTTAAGTATGTTGAATGAGTGAAAGAATAAACAGTATTCCTCACACTAGAGCACTTGGTCATTTCCTGCATGCACTAAGTGACAACTTCTGGTTGTTGTTGCTGTTTTACCTAAAAATCAGGAATGACGATTAGAAATGAGGGTTTGTTTGGTGGTTTTCTTTTTTTGTTTGTTTTTTTGTTTTTTTGGTTTGTTTGTTTTTTTGGAGGGAAACCAGGGAAAATTAGTTAGCAAATGCAGACGTTTTAGAGAACTTATGGATTATAAGATTATGGAAGTTCAAAGTGTAGTTGTGAAGCCCAACAGATAGGAATGGGAATCATTCACACTTTTCTTCTTAAACAAGAAAAACTATGTAAACTTCTTTAGTAGAACATATGCTGGTTAACCTAAGCAAAAATTTAGACTGTATAAATGTTTAAATGAGAAATACTCTATCATTGCCTAAATTTGGGTGAATGTATTTGTTCATGAGTATCTTCAGAGTCGTCAATTTATCTGATTTTTTGTTAAGATATATTAAAACTATGTAGAAAAATCCTATCCCTAAGTAAAGTACTAATTTTCTAGATTCATTGTTAACATTTTTATGTAGTGAAAGTGTGTGTGTGTGTGTGTGTATGTGTGTGTGTGTGTTGGTTAATGGATATAGTCCTGTCATCTTCCTCTCTTATGGAATTCTCTTATGTGAATTGCCTGACACTAAGTAATCTAAATTTTTAAATACAGGCAGAAAAGCTGTTATTTTTTATTTAGCTTTTACAGTGTAATGGAATTTGTGACAAGATTATTTGCTACAATGTTATTTTGTTCTTGATTAGTGTTCTTTGTAAAGGACCCTGAGCTACGTGTACAAAAGGCTCTATATGAACTGCGAATAGAGGGGCAGGTGACCTTCATTCAAACACATCCAAGTAGTTATTAACAAAGTTTTAAGTATTTGAACTTCCTAACTGGAGGTATGACAACAGTAATTGCAGTTGTCCTTAAGATAGCTGTACACATTTTGATCAATGAATATCCTAAGTTCACTTTGAAAGAAGCAATTATTACTAGGTATAAGCTTTGCTTAAATTATGTCCTTTAAAATTGGCATTTAGAAACTTCTTGGGCAACCTTAGCCTGCTGAATGCCTTGGTGCTAACAATAACATGGTAGAGTGTTGTACAACATAAATACGTTTGCCCACGATGTAATGGCTTGCTTTCAAAAGTCTTTTATCTCCTAAACAGAATGAACTGAGTTTAGAGGCCCTGCCAATATTGTAGCTATTTGAGTCAGACAGTGGCCACCAGCAGAGTATCAACAATATGAATTTGCTTTAGTAAAGGTTAGCTCTCATTTTTTAAAGCATTACGTTTCTTATTGCATATAGAACATAACATTTAGCGAAATATTTAAGGTAGCTTTGCCAGACAATCTCACAGCTCTGTAACTCCTCAGCTACAGTGCATTTCCTGAATTACTGATTTTCAGAAGTATTTGAACAGTTGAACTTTGTTTTGTTTTGTTTTGTTTTTTTGAGACAGAGTCTCACTGTGTCGCTTAGGCTGGAGTGCAGTGGCTTGATCTCAGCTCATTGCAACCTCTGCCTCCCAGGTTCAAGCGATTCTCCTGCCTCAGCCTCCCGAGTAGCTGGGACTACAGGTGTGTGCCACCACGTCTGGCTAATTTTTTGTATTTTTGCTAGAGACAGGGTTTCGCCGTGTTAGGATGGTGTCGATCTCCTGATCTCATGACCCACCCTCCTCGGCCTCCCAAAGGTCTGGGATTACAGGCATGAGCCACTGCGCCCAGCCTATCAGTAGAACTTTTTACTTGCAAACTGAGTCAAACTCAGAACCCCAGATTATAAAATGTACAAAAGCAATGAAAGGACAATTTTAAGTCTTTAGTATGTGCAGTTACTTAATTGCAGTATCTATCCAACATTTTCTGTTGTGTTTGTGCAGTGCCCTGGGTCCTCATTGAGCCCAATTCGAAAATCATCAGGCTGTCCTCAACACAGAAACTATTTCTTTAGCTCCTATACAAAGTCACAATATTGAAGGGAATTCAGTAACTATACAACAACTTTCTCATTTAGAATTTACTTGTCTGGCAGTGTTAGCTATCTCAAACATGAAATTTTATGTTACCAGGCACATGTTCTAAATCTCATGAACTTTGTTCATAGGAAAGCCCTGTAGTCTCTCACTCAGAAGCAATCTTCTGTTTTCACAAAGATCACATAAGCTTGGTGGTTCAACTTTCCGTGCCTCCTTAGAGATAGGACACAGCCTAACAGCAAGGGGGAAACAAAAATATATAAAAATCAGAAAAAGGCAGAAAACCAAACACTGATGTTCTCACTCATAAGTGTAAGTTGAACAATGAGAACACATGGACAGAGGGAGGGGAACATCTTACCCTGGGGCCTGTTGGGGTTTGGGGGCTGGGGGAGGGAGAGCATTAGGAGAAATACCTAATGTAGGTGACAAACTGATTAGTGTAGCAAACCACCTGGCTTGTGTGTACCTATGTAACAAAACCTGCACGTTCTGCACATGTATCGCAGAACTTAAAGTATAATTTTAAAAAATCAGAAAAAGGAATTAGAAATAAATATGCCTATATATGTATGTGTATAGTGTATATATTATGTTCTAGATATTATATATGTGCTATAAATATTAATATATGTAGCATTTGAGATCATTGAATATAGAATCTAGTAAGCTCTATAGGTCCCTGAGTGTGTCACTATATTATAGCACATTACAGTATCAATTCAATAATAATGATGATTAGTCATTAAAACAGATTAGGAAATACTGCATCTATTCTATTTTTTTAAAGTGTAGGTATGCTTAAGAAAGGTTTTCATCACAAATAATTAAATTTCAAGCCTTTCTCTGTATGTCGGTCTCTCTCCTTCCCTTCTTCCCTCTGCATAGTCTCCAATATAATGGGATGAGCACATCTAGGCTGTGAAACCAAACCTGTCTTCCAACTCTGGCTCTTCCATTTCCTGGCTGTGTGACACTGGGCAATAATAGTACTCAGACTCCCTGTCAGTGTAACGTTCAGGTTTAATGAGATAAGTGATGGGCAAATTAGTTGGCATTTAATAAATGTTTTTCTTCCATGCTCCACAGGGATAAGCTTCAGTTACTAACATTTTATCATCTAAATTTCCTTCCGTAAACTCACTATTCATGCCATTTTACCCTTGGCTTCAATTCTGATTATCTATTGCTGCTTAACAAACAAAAGACTCCAAAACTCAGTAGCTTAAAACAATAACATTTCATAATTTCTCATGATTATCTGCCTTGACTAGGTGCACATGAGCCATTCCTCAAGATGGCATTGGCTGGGGCTGCAGCCATGACTGGATTTATGTGTTGGAATGTCCCATGTGGTCACCCAAATGCCAGGGACCTTGATGGACAGCTGGAAGGTTGAGCTCAGCTGGGACACAGAACAACTGGGCCTCTCTTGCATAGTCTCAAGCCCTTTTCTCTCTGTGTGACCTCTCCGTGTGGCCTCTGCAGCAGGGTGGGCAGACTTCTTCACATTAAAGGTCAGGCCCCAGAAAGCAGAAAAGGCAAAGCTGTTAGGACTTAAAGTTTGGAACTGGTTCAGTGTGCCTTCTGCTGAATTCTACTGGAGAAAGGGAATAACAGGGTCTGACTCAGACACACTGTGGGAGGGACTAAAAAATATCTGAGGAGTGTGGCTCATTGGAGGCCATTTTGGAAACTAGCTACTGCAGTAATGGTTTTCTAATTCTTTGACATGGTCCCATGGGCCTGCTAGTGTTGTATTTTGACAGTACAGGAGAATTCTTTTTATAATTCTACTTTAATTTGCATGCAAAAAACTCAATAAACATATGAGATGGTTTCCTCTGGTCTAGCTTCAAAACATAGTATATTCCAATGTTGGTGAATAGATTACCTCATTAAGAATAGACTTGAATTAAATACAATATGATTTTGTATAGGATTTGCTTTTTTTAAAAAAGTGTACCAATTTGGTGTTATGACCAAATCATCCCAGACATTAATTAAGCTAATTATAAACTGGACTATTTTATAAATTTTAAAATGAAATTCACCTTCTTACATCCTCTTCATAAGTAGAGTTGCAAGCTAAAAGTGACTGGAGTAAAAAGAAAGGGAAAATATTTTGTATTCAAAACAAGTGTTTGTGGTATGGGAGCACTGATAATCGATTATCATTGATTTTCTAAATTGAGCTATTAATTTTGTCCAAATTATTCAGGTAGTTAATTTTTGATGTACCAAAAATTGTATGTATTGCCATTAGTCCTTTCACAAATTCACATTATAAAGCAGTGGCCTGATGCTCCTGATTCAGAGACCTCCAACAATCTTTCTGGAAAAATGCACTCATGCTCTAAATTTCACATACAATAACAAGGGGTTTACAGACACAGTCACATGCTTCCATGAATCTCGGGTTAAGAACCCCATGTTTTAAAAGTCATTAAATCCCTAATGACAGGAAAAAGATATGTTCTCTTTATGTTTTATTTCCCAGGGCAGGACTTGGCTAATGGTTTAAAAAGTGACTCTTTCAACTATTTAGACAATAGTTATTGCTTTGATTCTATTAAGAATATTCCATTCACTCCATTCTAATCATACTGTTCTGAGGTGAGGCTGGGAGTTGGGATGGGAGCCCAAAACAAGAACAGCAACCCAAAATAAAATTAAAGAATTGTACTGTATTTTAATTCTCCTCTGCTTGTGATGGTTTGGAGCCTTCCTTCTGGTTTGTGGAAGGATGGGGGTGCAGGCGGTGGGGCTGGGGTTGGATTTCAGTACTGGCTTTTTGGGGGCAACTCTGACAAGTAGTGGCTCTTTGACCTTGCAAATCATTTAAGGTTTCACTGTCTATGTCCTTCTTTCTGCCTGCTTGCATGTGCCTGGGTGTCTGTGTCTGTATGTCCGTCTTTGTCTCTCTCAGCCACTTTTTCTTTGCCTTTGGCACTTATTAATCTATCTATTACACCTTCTTGTCTCCTATACTCTGTCTCTGAGGTTCTCACAGTCTTTCTTATCTCTCTGTCTCTCTACATATTTCTTTCGCATTGCTTCTCACTTTGTCTCTCTTTTTACATATCTACATATATAGTTGCACACACATACATATCCATCTAACATAAAATATTTCAACCTCGCAGAGAGCTGACAGTGATCAAAAAAGATGATTCAAATGTTTTTGATGTATTTTATAACTTTTATATCATGCATATGTATGAATAGTTTTCCTTCTTACTTTATAAAGTTTGTTGCTGAATCAGGTTATGGAAGAAAAACACAGAACTGGGAGTCAGGGCCTAAAGTTCTAGTCCGGCTTGTTCACTAACTAGCTGTGTGATCTGAGGCCAGGTGGTAGACCTCCTGGAGTCTGTGTCTGCAGAATGGCAGTCAAGGGTGCGCTCTGAAGCCCTTTTCAAGCTCTGTTTTTCTTTCTGACCATATCTCTAATCTAGTGGACAGATGACACGTGATATTTTCCCCTGCTTTTGTCATTTTATGATAAAATTCTTTGGTGCTTTGATGCCAATAGATTATATATGCTTAATTAATGCAGAGAGGAACCCTCCCTGCAGCTACAGTGAGTCTCATGGGACTGTTACCTGAGAGAACCGGACACCTCACATGATTTATTTTTCAGAACCATCGAAATAACAGCTTTAAAAAGCATTTGCCAATTATATTCCACTGGGGCAAACTTTCCTGAGGTTTGTATGTACCTACTTTTAATTTTGGAAGGAGGCCTTCTCTAACTAATCTCTTTGGTATATTGAATTCACCCAAAACAGAGAGAGCCTTTGTTCCAGCACTTTGGGAAATTGGCTTATGCCATTTTCTAACCTTTAGTGCTTTTATGTTGTTAAGCTGGAGAGCTTTCTGTGGTCTTATTGCTAGGTTGGTGTTGTTGGGGAAGCCTGTATCTATACCAAAAGGGAACTGGGTTCCCGTCATTGTGGCAGTGTTTACTTCTTCCCATCAGTGTATCTGCTCTTTTCTGAAGTAATCACTATAATTACACTTCTTCAATGAGTTGCATTCTATTGTGTCACCAAGCCTATCTGCTAAACATCACTGTGTTTTTCTTATCTGAGTGCTCTCAAATGGAGAAAGTGAGATGGGTTGGCAAGCCACCTTCAATCAAATTAATGTGAGATCAATGTATTGTCAACAGAGATGGTGATTGTCCCTATTTATCCTGTTTCAATAGAATGGTGCATTATAAACCGAATGTTTATAATAAAATGTTTATTTGGCTCAGAGGCACATTTATATGCCAGTTCTTAAAGAACAATGATGAAGTTTATTTTCTTAGGACTTTCACTGTATTATTATTTCATTGAAAGACCATATAGCTGTATTTTTAAAAAAATAATAATAAAATCAGGTAAAATCTTGAGATTTGTCCCTGCCAAATTTTGGACATACCAGAAGTGTGACTCCAAAGCTTGAAAAGTAAAATATTGGCATGAGCCCTTAATTTCTTTTTAATCTACTACCCCAGCATATGTTTTCAATGACATTCATAAACTCCCAAAATATTTTATAGTTTAGAGTCTTTGTTTTAGAGCTTAGTGACATGGCAGCAATGGCTTGTTACTTTAAAATACACAACTCTTGAGTAAATTTGTAAATTTAGTTTCAGTTAACAACAACAGCAAAAAGGATGCAATAGAACAAAGGCATTTATTTTATACTGTGTCACTATGCCAAGTTAATCTTATAATAGAGTTGAAGGGTTTTGAGCAGGTTCATTCATTCAACTTAAATTGCTCTTGATTTGACAGTATAGTAAATTTAAATAACCAGAAAAACTTTTCGTTCATTTACCAAAAGACATCATTACATATTTATTTTAATACTCATAAACAAAACTGATGAAAAATAATAAATTTCATCCTAAACTTGCAGTGGAATTTGCTGCATGACAGTGATTAATTTAAATATGCAAATATATTCCAGGTTCTGGATTTGCGAATGACTTATTCTTACAGGTAGAAGTGAATAAAAGTTTGGAGGGTGACTCCATCTGTAGAAGGAACTTTTCTCCCCTAATTTACAGAGCACTAGAGAATAACTGGCATATACTTTCTTGTAAGTAGTTGTGGAACATCAGGTTCATGCCATTGCCTTTTCGTTGCAACTCAGACCTCGTATTCCAAGCAAACAATGCTCTAATGTGAGCAAGGCTAGCTGGAGTAGGCTGTGTTCCTTTATGGAAGATACTTAATTGATCATTCTGTAAGCCTTTGCCTGCGAACATAACCACTGCATCTAAAACACTTTCTATGTGAAGATATTCCTAACCTACCAAATGGATCTTTGGAAGACAAACCATTCTTAACTTACAGGCTGATGACATCACAGTTGTATATTTTCATTTTCAAAAAATGATACCTGAAGTTAAGCATAAAATGCAGAAATGCCCCATTAAACTCCTAAATGAAATACATGTTACACTTACACAAATTAAAAACAGTGTAGCTATCAATGCTTCCCTTTTTAGTAATGGTCTTTTTGTTTTTTTCTATTAATCACTATGGAATAGCTCCAAAATGTTACATTCACATTATCTGTTAGATTTGTATCCAATAAAAATACAGTGAATAGAGAACAAAGTTCTTATTCTGAAAATATTTTAAAATAATTTCTCCCTCCAAAGCCAAAGCTGTGTAAATGAGGAGACATTTTCATAAAGTTGTCGATCACCAAAGATAAGGATAGTAACCAGAGAGAAGATTAATTAACAGATAAACTAATGATTTCTATTAGTGACTATACTAATAAATTTAGTGCTGCTTACAGTTTACATCCAATATCAAAGTTTTTGTACTATATACAGTGGCTAGTATTGTAAAATTATATCGGTTCTTACTTACTTTCTTGTGTAATTAGTTACAACTGTTTTCTCTAAGTCTGATTTGTTCTCAGATGTTAATTTGTTTTTAGAACCTTTATTCACAAGTTGCATTATTTGAGGTAGAGTCATCAGAGGAGGTGAATTAAGAAACACTTATAGTTAGAGGCTCTGTTGTCTTGTAAGTACAGCCAGCTTTCCCTGGACAGCCATTGTTTCTGAAGCATTAGCATGTGCTATTTCTGAGGGAAGGAAAATGTCTTTAACAGCAAAGACCTGCCCCCACACCTTCTGGGATGGCCGAAAGAGAGAATATGGTAGGGAGTGCAGTCGCTCACTGTCAGGGATCCAAAGGGTCCCTGTGCTCACCATGGCTTAGCTGGTTTCTAATACCAGAAACTAGTTTAAGCCCAGTATCATCATGGCCTGGGAGTGAGAGTGTAGGACAGGTACAGAATTTTCCCCAGAAGCCATAATACCTGTTTCTCTTCTCCCCATCTAATTTACTGGGCTGCTTTCGGTAACTCCACATTGTTTGGCATATCTGGGCACTGTGAATGTATTCTTATATTATTATCATTCTAATACTTAGGGTTCAAATAGGGGATTTTCCCCCATTTTACCCAAAGGTAAGGTTTTTTTGGTTGCTAATGCTAGGGCCTTTCTTGAATGGGAGCTCAACCTTGTTTCCTACCGTTATTACATTCTGCTTTCATGATCTAGGCACACCTCTCTCCTTTCCCTGAACATACCATATGCTATCATACCTGAAAAACCTTTGCATATAGTGTTCCATCTGTCTCTAATGTCATTTTACTTTGTCACTACAAGATTCAGATTTATTTATTCATCTGATATGTAACTTTTTCTTTAAGTGTTTTACTGAAATATATTTCACATATCATACAATTTACACATTTAAAGTGTACAATTCAATAGTTTTTAGTATAGCCACAGATATATGCAACCATCACCATAGTCAGCTTTAGAACATTTTTCTCACCTCAGATAGAAACACTGTATGTACCCTTTAGCTCTCATCTCTCATTGCCCCCATTCCTCCTTCCCTGCCATAGCTCTAAGAAACTACTAATCTGTTTCCTATTTCTACAGATTTCCTTATTATGGGCATTTCACCTAATCAAATAGTATAATGTGTGGTATTTATGTCTGGCTTCTTTCACTTAGCATAATTTTTCAAAGTTCACTCAGGTTTTAACATGCACCAGTACTTCATTCCTTTTTATAGCCGAATAATTTTCCAATGGATACAACATTTTTTTATCCATTCCTAGGTTGATGGATATTTGGCTATTATCCATCAAAAATATGGATGGATCCATATTTTTGGCTATTGTGAATAATGCTGCTGTGAACTTTCATACACAAGTTTTTGTGTGGATGTGTTTCTATTTGTCATGGGTATATCCGTAACAGTGAAAATGCTGAGTTCTAAGGTGACTCTATGTTTAATCCTTTGAGTTTTGGAAAACATACTGTTTACCAAAATAACCGCACTTCACATTCTCACCAGCAGTGTATGAGGGTTCTAATTTTGCCACGTCCTCATCAACAATTGTCATTATCTGACTTTTTGATTCTAGCCCTCCTAGGGAGTATGAAATGGTATTTCATTGTGGTTTTGATTTGCATTTCCATGATGACTAATGTTGTCTAGCATCTTTTCATGTGCTTATTGGCTATTTAGATGTCTTTCTTGGAGAAACGTCTATTCAAATTAATGCCAATTGTTTAATTGGGATATTTGTCTTTTTAAAATTCAGTTTTAAGTAATCTTTATATATTCTAAATACAAGTCCTTAATCAGATATATGATTTGTAAATATCTCCTCTAGTGAGTTGTCTTTCTACCTTTCATTTGAAGCAAAAAGTTTTTAATTTCAATAAAGTCTAATTTACCTATTTTTCTTTTGGTGCTCATGCTTTTGATGTCATATCTAAGAATTCTTTGCCAAATCCCTATGTTTTCTTCTAAGAGAAGCTCCTACCTTTAGGTTTAGGTCTTAACATTTAGGTTGGTGATGCACTGTGACTTTTTTTTTTTTTTGAGACAGGGTTTTACTCTTGTCACACCTCTGCCCAGCCTGGAATACAGTGGTGTGATCTCAGCTCACTGCAACGTCTGCTTCCCTGCTTCAAGCAATTGTCCTGCCTCAGCCTCTTGGGTTGCTGGGATTACAGGTGCATGCCACCACACCCCGCTAATTTTTATATTTTTAGTAGAGATGGGTTTCACCATGTTGGCCAGGCTAGTCTCAAACTCCTGACCTCAGGTGATCCACCCACCTCAGCCTCTCAAAGTGCTAGGATTAGAGGCATTAGCCTCTGGACAGACAATCTTTATTTATTTATTTTTTTTTGAGACTGAGTCTATCTCTGTCGAGCAGTCTATAGTGCAGTGGCATGATCTCGGCTCACTACCAACTCCGTCTCCCAGGTTCAAGTGATTCTCTTGCCTTAGCCTCCCGAGTAGCTACAACTACAGGTGCATGCTGCCATGCCCAGCTAATTTTTGTATTTTTAGTAGAGATGGGGTTTCACCATATTGGCCAGGCTAGTGTCAAACTCCTAACCTCAAGTGATCCGCCTGCCTTGGCCTCCCAAAGTGCTGGGATTACAAGCGTGAGCCATCACCCCCGGCTGACATATTTTCGTGTATTGTGTAAAGTGGAGTCCAACTTCATTCTTTTCTATGTTGCTATCTACTTGTGCTATCACCATTTGTTGAAAAGACTGTTTTTGCTCCGTTGAAGTCTTCATGTTCTGGTAGAAAATCAGTTGCCCATAAACATGCATTTATTTCCAGACTCTCTGTCCTATTCCATTGATCTATAGGTCTGTCCTTATGCCAGCAGCACCCTGATTTGATCACTGTTGCTTTGCAGTAAGTTTTGAAATCGAGAACTGTGACGCCTCCTACTTTTTTTTTTTTAAGATTGTTTTTACTATTTTGGGCCCCTGGCAATTTCATATGAATTTTAGAATCAGTGTGTCAATTTCTATAAATAAGTAATCTGGGATTCTGATAGGGATTGCACTGAATCTACACATTAATTTGAAGATTATTGACCTCATAACAATATTGAGTCTTTTAATCCAGGAGCATGAGCTATTTTTCCATTTATTTTGATCTTTAATTTCTTTCATTCAACAATGTTTTGTAGTTTTCAGAGTGTAAGTTTTGTACTGATTTTTTTAAAATTTATTCCGCAGCATTTTATTATTTTTGATGCTGTTGTAAGTGAAATTATTCTCTTAATTTTATTTTCTGATTTTATCCAACATACAATTAATGAGGACCTACCATGGACCATGAACTGTCTTAGCTGTTGGTGATACAAACATGAATTATCTTCAGCACCTGCCCTTGAAACTTGGAGTTTTAGTAGGATCCATAACAAAGAGTCTGCCATGCATTATTAGATACTCCTTCCTCTGAGAGTCCACAGTGTTTTATAGGTTCTAGGTTATCTTAAATAAGGCATACAAAGCACTCACCCACTTTCCCATTTCTGTAATACCTTGAGTAAATTTCTTAGCATAACTGTTTTGATATAAAGAAACCCTAAGGGTAAGCTAAGGTAACTCCATTTGTAGATGAAGAAGTAGATCATCAGAGTGCTAAGTGAACACACTAGCTATTAGCAGAGTGGGGACTTCCTTACTCCTGTATCTAGCATTGTTGTCACTGTCCCACAGGGTTTACAGGAATTTCTGAAAGCTTTTGGGAAGCAGTCATTACTTTCGTTGAATCACTAGGGTGCTAGTGGTTAGCATCAGCCTAGGCTAACAGTGTGTGAACCTACACCATAACAGCTGGAGAGTAAATGTACTTTCAGAAAATAAACTCTCAATGAGTATTTTACATGCTGGGAAGTCATGACTCAGCAATTCCCAAGTGACCTAAGTTTAAAGCCAGAACGTCCTATAGTAATGGAAAAGGAATATTTCACATAAAATGACAACCAAATGAGTCTATCAGCTTAGGCTGGTGTATGATCATGCTATAACAGATTAATAAGGCAGTTTGACAGTATTCTTTATTAGTGAAATACATCCTAATGCATAAACATGAATTCTGTCAGAAATCTTTGGAGCTTGAGTAGTCTAAAGAATGTAGATTCTATAAATGCAAGACCTCAGACTTCTTTACTAGATTTTCAGTAATAAAATTTTAAGCTCATGCCTTATTTGTTACCAACACAGGTCATACTATAATTCTAGGAAGAATATTTGGTACCCACTGAATCTGATTTTTTTGAGGATGCTGCCCGTGGGATTTGCTGCCATTGCAATCCCATTTTCTTCTTCCGCATCAGATTTCTAACTCATTTGCCTCTGAAGGAGTATCTTTAACATTATAATTATATTTCAGTATGTGGATTTTTAATTTTCTGAAAAGGTGTAAGGCCGTCAAAGTGGTATAATGGAATGCTCTCTAGATAGGTAGAGGAGGCCTAAGCCTGGCTCTGCTACTCCCGATCTGTAAGAACTCTGGGTTTCAGCCCCCTTAACTGTAAGATGAAGGCGCTAAACTAATGGTCTACAAATTCCTTTCAAGCTATGTGATTCAGTGATATGAAATTGGAGCCTTTGCTGTTTAAGTTTTCCACTGGTTTCTGAGATTCTCCTTCAGGATTCTCTGACTCTGAAATAAGTCAGATACAATAATCAGGATGATTAAGTTACTCTGGACACTCTCTTTTCTTTATATAAGTTTAAACTGCACAATTCTAGCTTTTTAAAATGAAATTTGAGGGAAATCCACAGCAAGAAAGCTCTTCATTAACATGCATTGCATAAGCAGCTACAACAGCCTACTCTCCTCCATAATTAACATATACCATAGTTTGTGAACTTCATTGGTGCATGCCCTACGTATCGGGAAGCCCTCTGTGTAAAGCCCGACATCCCACGTTTAATGTTAAGAGTTGGTGTCATCCTAATCAGCTGCCTCTGACAGAGTAAACATGGTTCCGTCTGTGCTGTCCCTCCCTGGCTAGCTGTGGGTTTCCAGCCCACTGAGCACTTGATGCCAAGCAGTCTGTTAAGGGACAAGGAAGAGACTCTTTGGGGCTCTCTGGTGTTTATCACTATTTAGGAGACTTGAGGTTCAAAGGGCCAGGATTCATAGGTACCACTGTTGTTTTAACTATTCGATCAAGTACCTGTTGAGGGATTTTCTTTTGGCTTTTTGTCTTTAGTATAAGAGGATTCTCCCATTCTGCCCAGGTATATTTAGTAACTCTATTTTTTGTGTAGCTAAATATAGTTCAAAGACCCAGCATTAGAATCAACACAGTTGGATTTTTTCAAGTCAATAGGTCTTGATTTATTAACGAACCCTAAGACCAAAGGGTGATATTCTTCACATAAGGAACTCTGTTTCCAGAGAAATGAATCAAATTGCTTTTAAAGTACAGACTCTTAAAATAGCAAATTGTATTTAAAATCAGTTGTTAAAAATGATTGTTTCCTGAGCTGAAATATATAAATAAAAAAATGGAAACATAAATGTAGAAATAAGTGTGTAGACACACACTCATAACTCTATATATTAAGGAGATACGGTGGCAGAGTGAGAGTGTGTACTGGTCAAAGCAAATTATGATATAAATAACCAAGGAGGGTTTTTATGAAAATGATTAGAAATTAACTGTATCTTCTGATTCTTCTATTTCTGTTACATAACTATGAAAATGTTCTTAAGTTTAATGTTATGAAATTTTCCAGTTCAGTATTTTCTGTATCTAACTTGATTAAACATGTTAATTTTTTCATAATTAGAAAAATTACTATTTTATAATGATGTGCTAATTATAAACCAGTTGGAAATTTTCTGTAAAAGTGTTTTATTTTAAAAGTGATTGGAAAGGTCATGGTACTTGTTGCAGGAAGCACTTCCTGTACACATGTACAAGTATATGTAGATTTCCAGCCTCCTATGAAACAGTTTTTCATGAGAGTAATAACTGTAGCACTAAGGGCAGAACTCAGATGATGATGACAATAATAATAATAACAATTCTTTAAGAAACACATATTAAGCTAAGCTGCTTTATGCATAAAATATTCATGTATATATCAACTTATGTTTATAGAAACTTAAAATATTAGAATGTTAGGCCAACAGCAATAAAATACTTGGAAAAGGTACAAAAGGAATATCTAATGAATTTCAGTCATCCTTGGGAATTTAGAAGAGACAACTTTTATTAATATTATTTGAAAAATAATTGATTTTGTGTTAAAAAATGCCTTTTAGATTTTGTTGTTGTTGTTAATGATGTAACCATTTCCTATTTGGTTTCAATGTATCTGGGCCCATTCCCTACTGAAGAGAGTAAAGGAATTTTCACGGCTCTTTTGGAAATGTATATCAAAATATATTGTGGTAAAGAAATGTATCTGAGGCACTATCACCGTGGTTTGAGTGGCTTGTTGGCCTCAAAGCACTGTAGAAATTGATAATTGTGGCACCTGACTGAATTTTTCCCCCATAAAGATCTGAGGGAACATGTACTTGTTTGCCATGTTTAACCTGTATTATATAGAAGATGGATTGCCTTTAATCTGCACAATAAAGCTTATAATTATAGATTGTAACCCTATGCATCAGAGAAGTGATCTTACTTGAAAAATTTAAACTTTTTTCAGGAAACTGTCATGATAACATTGAAGGGATTAAATAAATAAATGTGCTATGTTTTTTAAGTATGAACAATTTTAATTGTAAAAAAAAATTCTGAGAATTAAGCCAGTCATAGGAAAAATGCAAATCCACATTTGAGAGGTAAAGAACAATTTCTAGTAGTCACTGTAATAACTTTTATCAGATAAAGAGCATAAAAAAAGTAAATATATTTTTATTGTCCACCTTATGTATAATTATTATTTTTTTGTGCCCAAAATTCTATTTTGCTATTCTTAGTAACAAGCAAACAACATAAATTTTAAGTGAAGATCCATAAAAATTCTATACTTACTGAGATCTGTAAAATATCAGTTTTGCTTACTGCAGGGGTTTAATGCTATTTAATATACTTTTCTCTTTACAATTAAATTAGGTGTTTTTTTTTTAGAGGAGAAAAACTCATAAAGGAAACAGCCTTGCAGATGTAATATGTTCTAACATATTTAAATAATTAGACTTCTGTCTCATTGAAGTGTATGTGCTCTAGGTTGGATAGTGATAAAAGCATGAATATTCGTATGATTAGGAAATTACATCATGTCACAGCATAATTGATTGATTGATAGCTGAATGAAAACTAACCATAAAGCATGTGAAAATAAATGTATGTGCTGCAGTTATTCAGGCAGAATTTTTGCATCTACCCAGTTACAAGATTAAGAACTGAAATGTTCATCTTCCGAACAAATGGAATTGATATTTCTTCCTTTTGCTTGTGCCTGTGTATGCTTTCATTCTAATACTGGCAAGGGAAAGAATAAGAGGATTTGAAGTGCTTAGTGCTCAGTTCAGTATTTAATTGTTCTTCAAGACTTGTCAGATGAGCACCACATTACTAATTGACTCTGTGAGCAATTAGTGTTTTGGAATTTACCTTTCTGAGCTTCAAGTCTTCAATGTAAAGCCCCACTAAACCTAAGAGTTAATACTCTCTTACTTGTCCCTGGAGAATTGCATTTCCAAAACATTTAAATTACCATTAATTTTTAAAAAGCATTTTGCCTTTTTTCTGCTTGTGTTTTTACTTTCTCATTCTCTGTCTTGATCTTTTAAAGATTCCTGCTCACACAAGTCTTTGGCAACTCTCACACTAGCGTAGAAGGGCTGGAGAAGCAAGACCACTGCAGGATTCCGTTTCAAAGCTGAACCAATATTCACCATTGACATATCCATTCATCTGTGCAGGGTCATTGGAAATCCTCTCTCTCTAGTTTTTCCTTCCCTTCAGGGAGCAATGCTTAAAAGAGCAAACCCCTGGTGTGAAGAGATAGGAGAATTCTCAGCACAGCCAATGGTGCCAGGAATCGAATTAAAGTTGTCCATTTGCAGATGACTGTCTATTGGAGATCCCCGCACACAGAGGCACCGTGCTTTCTGCTGTTGCTTTGTTTACTTGAGATTCTGTCAGTGGCACTTCAATTTTATATTTTTATGGCAAAAGTCACATGCCTAAAATATGTCAGAAGACCAAAAACACTAGGATACATATTGGTCTATAGAGTTACTTTACATAGCATTTTATTCTATTTCCAAGGCTTGCTCAAGGAAAAATAAAAATTTTAAAGCCTTATGTGCATGTGCAAGAAAGGATTGTGCTTCACATTCTAATAGCCAAAAAAAAAAAAAAGTTAAACAATTACTGAATTCACTCCTCTTTTTTGGGAAGTCTAAAACTTGTCATTTATTCTGCAATTGTTGACATTCCCAGATCTATTTTGGCATAAATCACATTTTGATATAACTGAACCTACAATTTTGTCTATCTTCACATGCATTATCTCTTCTAAGTGAGAGACACTAAGAAGACATGAGTTGCCATTAAATCTTAGATGCCAGAAGTCAGCACTGAGTATGTTTTCTCCAGTTTGATTTCCTTTGCTAGCATAGGAGATGCCACCATGGTTTAATTTATTAGGCAAAGTAAAAAACTATTGTAATTAGATTTGTGGGAAAAAATGTTTAAACCCCCAGAAGAACATAAACTCTTTAGGAGATGAATATTTAGAATGCATGGTCTCCTTTCAAGTTCCAGAGAACCCAGGTATGTTTTAACAATTGCGAGTTTTGACTTTGTAATTAGATTGCTACTGTTGTTTGCATTTCTTCTTTCACTTTAATTTTTCTCTGCTTTATTTGCAAATAGTGAGTAGTCCCTCAATAAACATTTATTGACAGAATGAATAAATAATGCACAGCGTTCCATTTTTTGTTTGTTTGTCTGAGATGCTGTCTCACTCTGTCACCCACGCTGGAGTGCAGTGGTGTGATCTTGGCTCACTGCAACCTCTACCTCCCAGGTTCGAGCAATTCTTGTGCCTCAGCCTCCCGATTAGTTGGGACTACAGGTGCCTGCCACCACTCCTGGCTAATTTTTTGTATTTTCGGTAGAGACGGGGTTTTACCATGTTGGTCAAGCTGGTAGTGAAAGTGTTTCTTTTTTATTTATAATTAAGAGTGTTTTATTTTTCTTAATATCTTATTTTATTTATATATTTATATATGAACAGACATATGCTTTACTTGGTAAATTCTATTTAATATTACAGTCAGTTTTCCTCTGGATTCAAGTCTTACATACATCACTAATGTTATGTTCGGGAAAATGGAGGGGCTATATTTACCATGAATTTCTATTACCCATTCAAATACTTACCGAAAGCAAGCTATTGTGCAGTTGCTCATCCATACCATCTTCATTATAATATCACCATTAGAGCTGGGAGAAGTGGTTCACGCCTGTAATCCCAGGACTTTGGGAGGCTGAGGCAGGTGGATCACCTGAGGTCAGGAGTTCGAGACCATTCTGACCAACATGGAGAAACCCCATCTCTGCTAAAAATGCAAGATTAACTGGGTGTAGTGGCACATGCCTGTAATTCCAGCTACTCAGGAGGCTGAGGCAGGAGAATCACTTGAACCCAGGAGGCAGAGGTTTTGGTGAGCCAAGATCCCCCCATTGCACTCTAGCCTGGGTAACAAGAGTGAAACTCTGTCTCAAAAAAACAAACAAACAAACAAAAGAAATCACCATTGGAAAGAAGGGATATGCAGTTTTAAAAGAGAGTAGTGTTGTAGCAAACAGTGTAATCTAACTAAGTGACCTTACACAAGAGAGAAAATCTACAGTAACAGTCAAGCTTGTAAAAAGGGCAAGCTATATTTTAAAGCAACCCAGAACTCATCCTACTATATCAACAACAATGAAGAATCTATGTCATCATTGTAAGAGCATACTACACTACTGATTTTGGAAGTACCTACTACTCTCTTTAGATTTCTTGAAAAACACTTTATAGCATGACTCTTCTCAAAAATGGTAAAACAAAAATAAACTATATTTAGCACTATCCATCTGTATCTTTCTTTGTACATATCTATCTTTTTTTTCTCCAAGTCATGTTAAAGATCAGTTCCCTCTGATGCAATTAAGCCATTCTTTTCATTTTCTTTAGTGATCTAGACCTTTCTTAAAAATGTCATATCTGGTTGTCCTCAATATAAAATAACCCATCAAAGTTACCATGGTGCAACCTTACTTAAATATCAGTCTGTGCCCTCTAACCATTAGATATCAAATGTCAATTAGACCAGTCATGGTATAAGCTCTGTTAATAGAGTTTTACAAATAGGATGCAAATGATGTGATTTAATCTATAACAAATTTTAAATCCTACTTGCAATGTTTGTTTCTGACATGTGGTTACCCATATAAGGTTTTTATTTTATTTTATTTTTGAAACAAGATATCACTCCGTCACCCAGGCAGGAATGCAGTAGTGCAATCACAGCTCCCTGCAGCCTCAACCTCCTGAGCTCAAGCAATCCTCTCACTTCAGCCTCTTAAATAAATGAGACTACAGGCATGCGCCACCATGCCTGGCTAATTTTAAAAATGTTGTTGTAGAGATGAGGTCTTACAGTGTTGCCCGGGCTGGTCTCCAGCTCCTAGGTTCAAGTGATCCTCCTGCCTTGGCCTTCCAAAGTGCTGGAATTACAGGTGTGAGCCACTACACCCAGCCCATATAAGACTTTTAAATATAATATTTAAATATACAGCTTAAATATTTGGTAGTGATTTTATTACATGAGAGTCTTATTCAGTAGCATTTCTAATATATTCTAATGAAGTCTTGTTTATTATTTTGTGAGGGCTACATCAATTAATATTATAATTATCAAGTACACTTGAAATTAAGTATACACATAGTAGATATTAATAGCAAATATCAATCATTCTGATTTTATAAACAGCAACAAGTATTATTTAGATAAATAGTGACTTGCCTATGTTTGAGGAAAATTTAGTAGGGCGGGTTGTTTGTCATTAGATTTTTTAAAATTATTTTCTTTCTTGTTTATTGAGCACATACTCTATGTAAAATACAGTTCAAGGTGCTGGGAATATAAAATGAAAAAGACAGTCAGCCTAGTGAAAGAGACTAACACATAAACAAACAGTTTTCAAACAACAGAGTAGGTGCCAAATTTGGCTGAGGAATTCTTAATTAGGGATTTATTATAGGAGAGTTATAACACTCCTCTTAAGTTCCAAAAATATTCTAATGTGTATATATGTGTAACTGTTCACCAGTCTAATAAATGAATGCTGTGCTATAGAGGATTCATATTTACTTATCACAGATAATTTTGTGGAAAAATGTGCCCTATAGCATCATGATTACAAGTTCATAGATTTTGGTAGACACACATACATACACAAAAATGCTAGCTACAAAGAACAGAGGAAAAAAGATAAGCGACCTCAGGGACCTCATGGTATAATGAGAGAGCCCAATGTTGCAGTTTGGCTGTGGTGTAGCTGGCCCAGGAATAAAAGATGGTGTGGAGTGAGGAAGGGTATTAAAAGCAAAGAGTTCAGCATATACAAAGATAGAAGCTATGAGAAAGTCTAAGTTACTCCTATAAAGTTAGTAGTATATGCAATATACTCTCAATTTATGAAATAGAAATGCATATAGAAATTAAAATATATTAAAATAGTCAAGGGAAAATGAAGACTTGGCATGAAAAATGACTTTAATAGAAGTCATCACTATAGAATAGTAGATAATGGTCACTTTATTTATGTTTCTGTATTTTCCATATTTTAATACAATATGCTGGTATTTTAAAACCTGGGAAACTGGTTTTTATGTTTTCTTTTTTTTAAAGTGAGCTAAACGTGCGCACGCACACACACACACACACAGAAAAGAATTGGAGTGAAAAACATGAAAATCTGAGAGGCTGTGCTGAAAGGGATGAAGCTAACCTAAAGCATTGGCAAAGAAATGAAGAAGAGGGATTTGATTTTAGTGTTTAAGAGATAAATTGAGACTTTCTCATTGATTGACTGTACAGTAAAAAGGGAAAAGTTAGAATGCCTGGGTAGTTGGTGAGTTCACTTTGTACATGTTCAGTTTGTGCCCATCAGGTAGGCAATTGAATAGACAGATTCATTGAATAGATAGGTTCTGGAGCTCTTGAGTGAGATCTGAACCAGAGGTTGAGACTTAGGAGTCATAAACAAGAACCACAGCCATACGTGAGGTCTCTAGAAATGGTATATGAGGTCAGAAGAAATTTAACGGTTTAAATTTGCATTTAAAATTTTCTATCCCCGAAGGTCAGTACAATACCAAAGGTAGTTCTGTTCAGTCTGGGACTCTGTCAATGCTAGTTAGAAAGACAAGGCTTCTGTGAATTGGAAAGAAACCTGGAAAACCTCTAAGCAGCGATATCCCTGAAACAGGTTTGTGGAGGAAGCTGTAAGTGCTTGAGCTGGAAGAGCAGCAGTTAGCAAGACTGCCTGGTTTTGAATCCTGGCTCCTACACATATTAACTGTGTGACTTGGATTAAGTAACTGAGTTACTTAATCTCTTACTACTTTAGTTTCTTTATTTGAAAGATAGAAATAATACAGGACGTTAAGGAATAAAAAATTATAAATATATAAAGCACTTAGAGCATTTCCTGGCCCATAGAAAGTGCAACAAATGTTAGCTATTGTTATTATTCCCCTTATACACATCTAACTACAGAGAACTTAATACTTTTAAAATACTTTATTATTTTTTAAATACCTTAAATAATATTTTTTATTTTTATACTTTTTTTGAGATGGAGTATTGCTCTTGTTGCCCAGGCTGGAGTGTAATGGTGCAATCTTAGCTCACTGCAATCTCTGCCTCCCAAGTTCAAGCGATTCTCCTGCCTTAGCCTCCCAAGTAGCTGGGATTACAGGCATGCACCACTATACCCAGCTAAGTTCTGTATTTTTAGTATTTTTAGTAGAGACAGGGTTTCGCCATGTTGATCAGACTGGTCTCGAACTCCTGACCTCAGGTGATCCACCCACCTCGGCCTCCCAAAGTGCTGGGATTACAGGTGTGAGTCACTGCACCCAGCCTACCTTAAATGTTTAGACGTACGCGTGTGTTAGAGTCTGCATGATACATATAGCACCTAGTTTTTGTGGATATTCTTATCCCTTGAGATATAGCTGCGAACAAAATTAAGTACCTGCCCTGTTCTAATGGTATGGATTCCTGGTCTCAAAGAGATTAGTTAGTAGGGGATACATTTGAAGTAGGAATATAAAATGCAGTGTAATAATACATAAAAACCAAGTGCAGTATAAGTACAAAGTGATATGAAAAATGGTGGAAAGGGAGGGAAGGGACCAAAGTCTCAGATAGCTTCCTAGAAGAAAGGGAAGAGGGCAAGGGGAGGGGTAAAGAGGAGAGAAGTGGGAGGGGAGCTGGAGGAGAACTCTCAAGCTAAGAGTGTAGGGTATTTTAACCTAAAATAGCTTATCTTAGGGAATCAAGTGTCTTACTACCCAAACAAGGATAGGTTAGCATTCTAATTTCTAAATAAGATTTAAATGGATGATAAACCTGGAGAACAAAGTTCACATCATCCGTCAACACGACATTAAATATTTTTAATTGTTAAGCCCTCCCTTTCTTTGTGCAAATACATGCTTACGTTATATATGGCATGATATATAGTTGGCATAGATACGAAAATATTTAGAGTACTAAATTCATAACAGTCTTAAGAATTAGCTAATAAAACATTTTGGGATCTTTTGATACACCAGTGAAACCAGCAGGGATTCAGATGTTGTAGAATGAGTATGAACCGCACATGCATCCTTTTCCTAACTTGAGCTCTGCTTCCCACATAGTTGTCCTCCTAGATGAACTCTCCTGCCATTAAGAGCTCAACTAGTAAACTCAAAGGAAACAAATAAGACCCAAAGCTATTTTGACAAAGAATTCCTAGGCGGAATTCTCAGTCATTTAATCATTTATTTTGTTCTGAAATAGGAAAATTATAATAGGATAGCAATGTATTTGTGTTTAGGGCTGAGAGGAGTATGATGAAGATGAAACCTGTCATAAATACATTTTCCAATTTTTAATAGTTCTAAATGAAATGGGATTTTTTTAATTGAGGGAGAGATAATAAAAAGTTTCTTCAGGCAGTAGTCATTTCTTTCCATATAGATTTATGTATTTATCCAAAAGCCATGTCTTCCTGAAAATTGAAAGTCTTATTAAATATTTTGGTAACGACTGACAATCATCATTCCTCCCCTGCCCCTTTTTTTAGTACAAATCCTTGCTAAATCTGGGAATGCAGTTGTCAGTTAGGCCTATGTTTCAAGAGTGGCTCTTTCTTGTCATATATAGCAATAGAAAGGTTGTCTACTGTGGCTTGCAGGTGGTGATTTTCTCATGGTGGCGATGAGTTTGCCTTGATCTTTCCGCATTGTCTTTCACCTTGACCCTCCTTTTGGCCAGGGTTTGCTTCTGCCTGGGGTTGGGGCTCAGTCAATACATCATGGAACAGGACATGAACATAGGTCTACTGACTGGCTCACAGGAAGATAGAAGTACTAACTGACTCCTAAACACGTCTTCAGAAAAGCAAAAGGAGATCCAGAAAACAAGTGAATTCTACGTGCCGTTTAGCTCCTTCCTACCCATCTCAAACAAAGAAATGCCTCTTTCTGCTGGGTGCAGTGGCTCGTGCCTGAAATCCTAGCACTTTGGGAGGCCGAGGTGGGAGGATTGCTTGTGCCCAGGAGATTGAGACCAACCTGGGCAGTATCATGACACCTCATCTCTACGAAAAGTTAAAAAATTAGCTAGGCATGGGTGGCATCTGCCTGTATTCCTGGCTACTTGGGAGGCTGAGGTGAGAGGATTGCCTGAGATCAGGAGGTTGAGGTTGCAGTGAGCCAAGATTATACCACTGCACTGGAGTAGATGATAGAGCAAGACCTTGTCTCAAAAAAAAAAAAAAAAGTGCCCCTCTCTTCCCCCCGTGTTTGTCTGAAACATACATCCTCTTGATGCCATCTCTTTATTTTTTCTTGAGGAATCTGTTCCATCAATTCTCACCCATGCCTCATTCATACAATAGTGTGTCTTTTATTTATCCCTTTGCACTATTTCTTTCCCCTCAGCCTAGAGCAACGATTGGTAGACTTCCTGTCAAGGGATAAATAGTAAATATTTCTAGATATGTGGGCCATATGGTCTCTGCCACAACTATTCATCTCTACTTGTAGCTAGAAAGCAACCATAGATAATACATAAACAAATGGGTGTGGCTGTGTTTCAATACAACTTTATTTACAGAAGATACCACACTGGATCTGGCCTGCTAGATTTGACATAGTTTACTGACCCTTGGTCTAGGATAATGATCAGATTTTCCCCATATCCTTTAAAAAAATCCCCTGCCACATCTTTGCTCCTTAACCTACGGCCCATCTTTCTTAAGATGGTTATCAATAAGGAAAATCCTCCCATGCTCGCCATCTCACTTTCTCACAACCCATTTCCTGCATCACCAACTCACCATGGCGTCTGATCCCACCTTGCATTGAGATTGCTCTCCCACAAATCACCTCAAGCCTGTTAATTGCCTGTTGTCTTTGCTAATCATACTTGACTTCTCTGATGTATGTGCTACAATTAAACACTCTGTCTGAAAATCCTCACTTGTCTTTTGCAACAGCGTGTTCTCTACTTTATTTTTTCTCTTTGTATTCTGTAAATGCCTTTCCAGTCCTCATTTCCTACTCCTTAAAATTTGTATAACTCAAGAGTTTTATTCTTATTCTACACACTTTCTCTCTACTCTGTCTTCCATTACCATAGTTTCAATGGATTCCCATATGCTTAAGACTCCCAAACCTCCTTGTAAAGCTTGGTCTTCTCTTCCATCTTTCCAGCAGCCAACCCATTGCTTGTACAAGCTAAAACCCTTCCAGTAGTTCTCCAAGGAGAGACAAATTGTAGCAATTTGGGTGCACATGATCCAGGTTGCAACTTTAGCTCTGGGCTAGCCTTAAGAAAGTTCCTTAGATTTGGGGAAGCTGTTTCATCATATATAAAGGGTAATAAAAATCCCTCTCTGGCATTTTGAGGATTAAATGCAGTATCCACCACAATCTCTTTATTAGCCAATGGACAGATAACTCACAAATATTTTTTATTTTTCCAATGATTTCCTTTAAATGCCCTCTTTCCTTTCCTTCATTCCTCCAAATGGAATTGGTTATCCCATCCTTTTGACTCCGCCTCTGAAATCTTTTGTGAATTTTTTCCTTCATCTTGCTTAAGTTTAGACCCTGCTTATTTTTCCCCTTGAATTTGTCCTATGTATTTTTATTATTGATACATTGCTTAAGAACAAATCAGAGCAGCACTTTATGTTGACAGGAAGAGGAAGTCCAAACATTCAAGTCCCTTTGCAATCTGAATTCAAGCTTCATATGTACCTCTATCCGGTCCCCCCATGCATAGACATATACTTCTGACCTATCTTCTAACAATCTCAAACTACTCTGTTTCCAGAACCTGTCATGCATACTTGGCTTCATCGTGCTTTTGACCAACTTTTATCAAAGACAGGAAACCTCCTCTCTCTCTATTCTAAATGGTGAAATTCTATTCAGTGTCCAAGATATACCTCAACTATTAGCTCCTCTGTATAGCCACCTCTCTCTATTAGATTTGGAACTGGTTTTTTTGGGGGGTTTTTTTGTTTTTGTTTTTGTTTTTGTTTGCTAAATTTCCCCTAAAGATAGATTGCAAACTCCACCAGAGCCAGACTGTATATTCCCTAGTACTTTGGGCAAGATTCTCACGTAATAGTAGGCACTTGGATTTATTAGACCGTGATTGCCATTTGTCATTTTTTAAACTGTGTAGCCAACTGATCCTATTTGTTTCTTCTAGTGATAGTAAAAACTATCAAGATTCAGAGAGTCGAGGGCGGGGTTTTTGTATTCTAATTTTGAGACTTACGATATATTTTCTCTGTAACCTATATTCTCATAATTGATAAACTACTTGAAAGCAGGGAAGAGAAGAAGGGAACTCACTAGCCCACATGCTAAAGCCAAAGGTGAGCGACGGGGGATAGTAAGCCTTAAACTTAAAGCCTTAAAAGATCTAGTAAAAGAAGTTGAATGCTCAGGTTTCATTTTGGCTCGTCTGTTTGCTTGTTTGTTTGTTTCATGGAAATATATGGAAGGATGTTTGCTTAATCTTTTTTAGTTCAGGAACATGGCAAGTGATGAAACTGAGTAAGGGGTAAGAATGGTAAGTCTGATACTTGGTATTGTATGTCTTTGACAGTGTTAAGGATTAATAAGCTCTAATTCATTTTGAGAGGAAACTTGAATGTATTGCTTCTCTGTATCTTTTGGCAGATGTCTGCATGTTAGGTCCAAAAGCTCAAGTATGAAACCCACTTCGTCCAAAAGTCTTACTTGATTAACATGCTCCCCATTACCATTACCATTTTATTATGCCCAATTGACCCATCCCTTGACTTATATGATCATGTGTATTTATGCGTTGTTTGTTCTCTGCACTAGAATCTGTTTCATGCATATATCCATCCTCCCTAGCTTGTCTCTCAAGTTAGAAATTAAAACTGCAAATTAAGTTGTAAATTCTGCCAACTATCTATATAATCCATGGTTAGATCCTGATGAAATAGCTGTTAACTAGGTGTTACTAGAAAGGGGTTCTGATCCAGACCCCAAGATAGGGTTCTTGGATGTCACGAAAAAAAGAATTCTGGGCGAGTCCATAGAATAAAGTGGAAGCAAGTTTATTAAGAAAGCAAAGGAATAAAAGAATGGCTACTCCATAGGCAGAGTGGGAGTATAAGCTGTTCAGCTGAGTATACTTATAGTTATTTCTTGATCATATGCTAAACAAGGGGTGTAATATTTATGAGTTTTCTGGGAAAGAGTGTACAATTTCTGGAACTGAGAGTTCCTCCCCTTTTCAGACCATATAGGGTAATTTCCTGACTTTGGCAAGGCATTTGTAAACTGCCGTGGCACTGGTGGGAGTGTCTCTTAGCATTCTAATGTATTATAATTAGCGTATAATGAGCAGTGAGGACGAGCAGAGGTCACTTTTGTCACTATCTTGGTTTTAGTGGGACTTGGCTGGCTTCTTTACCTCAACCTGTTTTATCAGCCACGTCTTTATGACCTGTATCTCCTGCTGACCTCCTATCTCATCTTGTGACTAAGAATGCCTAACCTCCTGGGAATGCAGCCCAGTAGGTCTAGCCTTACTTTACCCAGTCCTTATTCAAGATGTAGTTGCTCTGGTTTAGACACCTCTGACATAGACACTCAATTTCTAACTAAAATTCATAACTAAAACTAAATTTATTATATGGAAAGTTATTTTTTAAACCCACCAAAATGATTTTTATGTTGTTATTATTATTATTTGACATCTTGTGATCTCTTGTCTTTTGTAACAAAAGCAAACGTACTAAGCATACATTCTCTTTTATAAAACATTCATACCTGACATGATTCTTAAATAAAGTAATTTAAGGTTGTAAGAAGTCACAAGGCAATGAAGTGAACCCTCTTAGTTTTTTGTTTATTTGTTTTTTAATAGTCTAGCTGTGAGTAACTTAAAGATGCAGCATATAGGTTTTATAGTAGTTTTATCTGCTGTTTTTTTCTTTTGTCATTCTTAATATAGATTTATTCAAGACTTAAAGAAACAGGAAGACATTTTGATCTGAAAGCTATACCAATTCACAAGGGAATGAGTTTGGTTTCTTCTCTACTTTGTAATTCAAAGAAGTGCATTCCAAAAAATCAGATGAAGCAAGTCATTAATTTGACAGTCTTGGTTCTCATGGCCATATTGATTCAGAAAGCTGAAAACAGTTATGGAGGCTTATTGGCTTCAATTAGGAGTCGTGAAGCTTGCCAGGTTAGAAGAAAGAAAGGTTGCATTGGGAGAGGAATCATTCAGTAACAGAATCCTTCTTAACATTTCGTCATGAATGGGTATAAATTCTTGGTCTCTTGTTATTTTTTGTACTTTTTCATTTATTGATTCTCTATGGATTCATTTCAGAATGTCCAGAATCTCATTTCAAAACTGATTTTGTCATCTTTTGGGTTGCTTTTTTTTTTTTTTTTTTTGAGACGGAGTCTCGCTCTGTCGCCCGGACTGGAGTGCAGTGGCCAGATCTCAGCTCACTGCAAGCTCTGCCTCCTGGTTTACGCCATTCTCCTGCCTCAGCCTCCCGAGTAGCTGGGACTACAGGTGCCAGCCACCTCGCCCGGCTAGTTTTTGTATTTTTAGTAGAGACGGGGTTTCAGCGTATTAGCCAGGATGGTCTCGATCTCCTGACCTCGTGATCCGCCCGTCTCGGCCTCCCAAAGTGCTGGGATTACAGGCTTGAGCCACCGCGCCCGGCCTGGGTTGCTTTTAGTAAGCAAAAGATATTTATGTTACCACGTGAGAGGTTGCATTTCATTACTACAAGCTGAAGAGCTTCGGATAAGACTTATTTAGTTGTCCTCCAAAATGATAAAAATGTTCAATTTCTTCTGTGTAATCATTATATGTATATATGTATATAAGGATATCCCTCAAGATATATTCTATTAATGGAATAATCAACATACTTTCTATAGATAATGTACTTATTTTAGCACATGCATCATCTTGCATGGAAAAACTCTTGTCCTCAGAGGTATATAACAGTGGGATTTTTTTTTCTCTCTTATCAATAAGAAGCCTAGCTAACTCTCATGACCACCCTTAGTGCATATAAATAATATATAGCCACAATAACGTCCTTTAATGTTAAGAGCTTAGTAAATAGTGCTGCAAAAAAGGAAGAATCAGGGAGGGAAATGGTATTCACATTTTTAACAACAATATCTAATGAAGCAATATAATGTTATTTATATCTGCTATTATGAAAAATTGACATTTCTTCAGATGTTCCTTTCAGAATGTCCATTTTTTAATGTTTTAGCCTAGTGATAGAAATGCCATTTTCCCTCTTAATGATAAGAATATATTTATATCTGGGATACATTTTCATGTATAATCCAATGACTGGAAGACTTTTTTCTGAAGCATAGGAATACTGATAAAGAAAGACTTGATAGCTAATATCAATTATCAGTCATAAAATTCTTGGTTACCATTTGTTAACAAGTCCTCAGTTGCAAAACCTCTTGACTAAGTTGGCACTAGCCTAAAATTTGCTGTACAATGAATATAACCCAGCTCTAATAGAAGATAACTATTTCCAAGTATATTTAAAATAGAAAAAAGAGATTATTGCAATAAATCTAACATCACAGCAACCAATTCATGGAGCTTAATTATGACACTACTAAATGTGAAAATCTATTCAGCGCTAGGAACACTTTTCACATTACATTCACGCTAAAGATTGGCTGTTAAGAGCTCATTACTGGTATTTTTCTAAAGAGCGGTTTATTAAACACAGTTACCTAATAAGCATCTTTGGTGGTGCAAATTGCTGAAAACAGTAATGAGTCTGATTAGACTTCATTTCAATTACGACAGCTTGTCTAAGAAAAAAATAGATTATATATACATATATATGTATATGTAATCTTTCCTTGATGCTTTGGAATCCAGCTACAAGACACTGCAGAGTTTAAAACAGAAAAAGCCACCTCTGTATTTCCTTTCCACAGCTCACTAATGAAGAGAGAATTGTCCAAGTCATCATCCAATTTACACACTGGAAAACTGGATGGACAAAGTGGAGTCACAATCATGTTTGCTTAAAAACAGCAAAGGCTGTCTTGACTAATATGTCTAAATAAGGTCACCTTTTGTGTCTCTCTGTTTTTTTTTTTTTTTTTCTTCCTCTTCTTCTTAGGAATATAAAGCTATAAATGAGGTAGAGGCTTAAAGATGATTCATTCCTGTTTGGTTTGTGGAGGTTATTCTCCAGATTAATAGGCTCACCTTTCAATTATGTTTTATCCATGGATCTTCTACTTAAAAATCATAAACTATACAGGGAGCTATTGCACCATGCATGCTAATTATCAGACTAATTTTTAAAATACATATATTGGGTGAGCAAAAATGAAAGAAACAAAGCTTTATGAATGTGCACTAATATTTCAGAAAGCATAAGGGAATGTTCATTAGGTGCCAAACTTGATTTTGGTATTTTTAAAAAGTGTGTTATTTAGCTGTATTTAATAAGTAACCTCATATCAAATCATGCCTGAATATTAGTATTCAAATAGAAAAAAAAAAAAAAACCCTGTTAATGTAAAAAGCCTTTAAGTGATTAAGCTGTCATTGCTGTCATTGGGTACTCCAATAACATTTTAATGCTTCTGGAAGCTATGGCCAGGGATGCAATCCACTATTTTATGCTATATTTTTTAATAGTTTTTTTAGAGCATAATATGATTTGACATTGAACTGTATAAAATAATTTCTAAAGTAAAATATGAAAACAGTGGCTGGGTGTAGAAGCACTAAATAAACAGAAGGCACCATACAACATCCTCACCAGAAAAATCTTCACAAGTTAGCTAAGTGATCATATAATGGCCAGAAGATTGAAAGTAAACTATAAACAAAATTACAGTACTCTTAATAGGCATTCTGGTGCTTTTAAAAAGATTTGCTTAAAAGGATACTGGTTCTAAGTATGTCAGTTCAAAAATTAGGAATTTACTTTTAGACCTATGATTCACCATTAATTCTATTAATTGTCTATTCTATTTTAAAAGGAGAAAAGTATTGCATAGAAAACATAAACATGATTCTATAGTAATATTAGGGGTGCTTTCCCATCTAACTCAATTATGTATTTTAATTAATTATTTGCTTTTCGTGTAAACCTAGACCTTACCAAAAATGGGTATTCAATTAAGGAAATCAGGATTCATCATACATTTTGAGATCACCAATAAGATATGGAGTTTTATAAGTGCGGAATTTTTTTAAGGTTTTTGACTTGGTTTAAGCCACAAATAATAAATATATAGCCAAAGAAAACCTTAAATGATGCTTAGTTTTGATAAAAATATGTGCATAAGTTAGTTAAATAATTTAGAATGTTCTTTGGTTTCTTGGATTATCAGTAATAAAGCTAGTAAAGCATAGATCATTTTTAGGATAAAAACAGTTTTTAAAAATCTTTCTTCTCTCTGTCATTCTTTCCCTTATATTCTCTGTAGCCTTTCCACACCTGCAGTCATAAGCTTACATATGCACATACTGGCACCCAGATTTGAATTTTTGTGTAGCCTACCTCTATTATTTCATGGTTCTAGACAGAGTTGGGTTTTCATGTTGCTTAAGGAAGTTGTGTACTATGAAGAGGCACATGATTTAAAGAGGTAGCAGGGAGAATTTGACTTACTCTTTTAATATAAACAACTAAAACTGGCACACTTAAAATGATATTTCTTTTAAATTATCTGGTAGTTTAAAAATGTGGCTGAGCTGGGTGTGGTGGCTAATGCCTGTAATCCCAGTACTTTGGGAGGCCAAGATGAGTGGATCACTTGAGTCCAGCAATTTGAGACCAGCCTGGGTAACATGGTGAAACCCTGTCTCTACCAAAAAAAATACAATGATTAACTGGACATGGTAGTATAGGCCTGTAGTCCCAGCTACTCTGAAGGCTGAGGCTGGAGGATCACTTGAGCCCGGGAGGTAGAGTTTGTAGTGAGCAAAGATCGTGCCACCATGCTCCAGCCTGGGTGATGGAGTGAGACCCTGTCTCAAATAATAATAATAAGAAGAATAACTACATAAATAAATAATAAAAATATGGCTGAAAAAAATCTCCCTGTCTTCTAAAATTATTAGCAAACACTGCTACTTATCCATTACTAAAGAGGCCAATGAAATAGTCATATGCTTTATGCATATGCCTTTAACTCCATTGAAAACAATATTGAGAGCACTTTTATTATTATTAATTTTTTGAGACAGAGTCTTAGTGTGTCACCCAGGCTGGAGTGCAGTGATATGATCTCAACTCACTGCAGCCTCCGTCTCCCCAGTTCAAGCTATTCTTGTGCCTCAGCCTCCCCAGTAGCATTGCAGGCATTAACCACCATGCCCCGCTAATTTTTGTGAAGAGCAACTTTAATTTTAGTCGCTATATTAGAGACAAAGTAAGCCATGTTTATTTACAACAGAAGGGAATTGGATTGGAATTAATTGGAGAACCATAAGCAAAAGAAGTGGAATCTGTATGGTTTTCATGTGATTAATACACACAGGACTGGATCAGCCACTTATTCAATTCAACCAAAGCCGAAATATTTTTTAACATAATGGCATTTTCCATCATAATAGTAGATGAAATTTTGCAGAGATGGGAACTCAAGAAACAATTTCTTTACTTGTAGTCCCTCCTCCTGTTTCCCATGGATTAGGTTGTTGGCTACCCTCTCCAGGAAAGGCAATGCCACTTCCTTTGAAGATGCTGTTATCCTCTCCTGTTTCTGCTCAGTATGCAGCATTCTTTGTTTTTACAAATGGAAGAGCCAACTGCGCTAAGGACTGGACTGTCGTTCACACTCTACCTTAACAATGTTCAGTCTATCTGGAAGTCAGAGGATCCCAATTACAGGTGGTTCTCAGGTCTATTTCACCAGACTCTAGAAGGGGGCAGAGTGGTGAAAATGAAGAGATGAGGAAACTACTGTTGTTGCTAAGAGCTCTTCACTTTTAATCCTGGGCTGTGCTGGTTGTATTCTAAAGCAGTTTATCTTCTTACAACGTCTTATTTGGAAAAAAAAAACAAAAAAACAAAAAAACATAACCCACCAAAACTCATTTCATATGTAGCTTTTTCCACTACCTTAAGATCAAAGTTATTTTCTTCGAGCTGGACTAAATTATACACAGGTCCCAGGAGTGAAGGACACTGAATTAATGCACTATGTCACCCAGCCCTGACTGTAGAATTTTTTTTTCAAAGTCCAAGACACTATTTTGCTATTGCATTAAAAATTAATGCACGAATTGCCAAAAAGAGAAAAATGCATAAATAACCTAAACAAATTTTGTCTGGGCTTTGCATACTTCAGAGTCACCTAAAGCAAAGAGTTTTTAAGGAGAATGGTTGAACAGTTTTATCCTTAACATGTGAATAACATTCTTACTCTTTTGTCTAATTATATGAGAAAACAATCTTAAATAAGCAGACTTATATATCTATTTTGTCTTATGTAAACTGTCTTTTTAGAGTGTGGTTCCAGAGGAACGGAGAGAAGTAGATGAATGCAAATTCCATTTTAAGCAAGGTTGTGGGGTTTGGAAGATTTCTTAGTTTGTTTATTGACCTTTTTCAGCTTGGCATATTGGGCAAAACATGAATAGAGTTCAGTTTAAATATAACTAAATTGGGCTTTGCATTTAGATAGTTGAAATAGAACACACACACACACACACACACACATATTTACACAGAGTTGTATGTGCACATAGTGGTTAGTGTACCGTTTTAGGATTATGATTGATGCAATATACCAGCCGTGTCATAATTCAAGGTTGGTATCATGCCAGATGTTTCTTAAATAAAAATGCAAGTATATTTTATACAGCAAAACAGTATTTTGAGAATCAACTAGAATAACCTCAGAATCTCAGGATGATGATAATTATTATCTCTGCAAAATACTTTTAAAAATAAAGATTCAAAACACTCAGAAAATGCATAATACTTTTGGCATTTGGGACTCCATTTATGGATCAATCATACAGGCTGGATGCTATGAATATAGCATGGGGCTCTCAGGTTGTGTTAACCCCATTTATCCGTGCATGCTACAGCTCACCTGTTATTTACACACATAAGAGGGTTGATACTGCAGAACAAGGGTAGTGCTCTGTTGTGACACAGAACATACATATTCATTAGCCACTGGAGTCCCCGTGGACATACGTGGTATGTCCTGATGATCTGGGGGGAAGGGTAGATGGCCTTAATGGATTGAAAAATGTATATGGAAAAAGGAAAGAGAGGGCATGAGAAATGAAAGGCTGCAAAGTAACAACTTTAAAGGTTAACTACAAAGTGCTGTTTAAACGGATTATAAATTGTCTAAAATTCACAGAGGTAGCATAAGCAAAATAACATTTTTTAAATATGGGAAAATCAGTTCTTTTACCTCGGACTCTTTCCCTTACAACAGTTAATGACACCTGACACTTAGGAAGATTTAGAGTGTGAATTATTTGTATATTTTAAATTGCATGTACACGCATCCTCATGTATCTTTTTGAATAACTTACCATAGAATATACACAGTTTGGGACACTTTTTTTTTTCCTTGGTTTTAGATTCTTATTCAAAAATTTTACACAGAAACATTTAAAAAACCTACCCCCCGGCCAGGCGCGGTGGCTCAAGCCTGTAATCCCAGCACTTTGGGAGGCCGAGGCGGGCGGATCACAAGGTCAGGAGATCAAGACCATCCTGGCTAACACGGTGAAACCCCGTCTCTACTAAAAAATACAAAAAACTAGCCGGGTGAGGTGGCGGGCGCCTGTAGTCCCAGCTACTCCAGAGGCTGAGGCAGGAGAATGGCGTGAACCCGGGAGGCGGAGCTTGTAGTCAGCTGAGATCTGGCCAGTGCACTCCAGCTTGGGTGACAGAGCGAGACTCCGTCTCAAAAAAAATAATAAATAAAAAAAATAAAAAAAATAAAAAGCCTACCCCCGACCGGGCGCGGTGACTCAAGCCTGTAATCCCAGCACTTTGGGAGGCCGAGACGGGCGGATCACGAGGTCAGGAGATCAAGACCATCCTGGCTAACATGGTGAAACCCCGTTTCTACTCAAAAAAATACAAAAAACTAGCCGGGCGAGGTGGCGGGCGCCTGTAGTCCCAGCTACTCTGGAGGCTGAGGCAGGAGAATGGCGTAAACCCGGGAGGCGGAGATTGCAGTGAGCCGAGATTGCGCCACCGCACTCCAGCCTGGGTGACAGAGCGAGACTCCGTCTCAAAAAAAAAAACAAATAAACAAAAAAACAAAAAAACCTACCCCCACCCAGAAAGCATAGATCTAAGTTATAATTTTAAACTATATGGATTTGTGTGTGAGTGTGATAATATGTTCACCTGTATACTTTAAGTATAGGAAATTTTAAGGGAAAATGACTTGTTTGAATTATGATCATGATTTCCTGGGTTGCTTTAAATGATATGGTTTCTGTCCTGATCATATAGTGAATCCAGGCTCAGTGGTCTAAAAATGATATTTCTTTCATCAGTGAAATTTGTTTTGCATAATGTTTATGCATTCATTCTCATAAATGCAAGCCATTTTCTTGCAAATTAAAAATAATGACCGATAGGACCCTTGCATATCAAGTTTTATCCTCCATATGAAATATTGGCAAAATTAGTCACCATTACACTTGGTCATATTTGTTGGGTGAATATTTTCTTGCTATGGATACAATTTAATGTATTGTAGAGAACCCAATTCAGATCATAAGCTACGAACAAGTTTAGTTTAAACACAGAGTATATATTAATACCATCCTAGTCCAAGTCATGGTGCCTGTAACATTAAACACAGGCTTTTATTAAGCCCAAAATAATGACATTTAGACAACAAGATCTATTGCTTACCTGGATACCATCTACCCAACAACTTTCTGTAGGAAATGAGAAGCATAAGTTTGGAGTAGCTTAAATAACCTTATAAAAGTTGTACTAATGCTCATGTATTTGACTAAGAGGAGATGCTTCCCTCACTGTTAAATTAAGCTTTGGTTCGTGGTATCAAACGTACAGCACATGCAAAGGAGTACATGAGGAATGGTGAAAATGGATAGGAAAATAGCAAAAAATAATATCTGACGAATTAGAGTAAAGGGGGAAACACTTAAACAGCATCCGAGTCCACTTTTTACGATACCATTCATTATTCGTCATTCCACACTATTGTACTAGTGACACTGAGTCAGTAAGAAAATTATCAATTATTTCCCACGCGTTGTGTTGTAAGAGGGCAGGGAGACTCTCTTATCGTAAAAAAAAAAAAGTATTTGGAAAAGCTTTTTAACTTTTAGAACTGTATACTTTCTAGATTTCAAGAAAAGGTACGTAAGTGAAGAAACTGGAGCTTGAAGCTTTAAAGTGGAGTCCTACATTTAAATGCCTGCGTGACCTGGTAGATACCATAAAAATACCTGACATTGTCATGGGGATAGGAACACCATGACAAAGTGGAAAGGGTAGGATACGCCCCAAGGAGAGAGCTGGTCCCCAGAATCAGACAGCTGTTGCCAGGCAAGAATGAAGTGTTGTAAGATTTTGTCTGAAAAATGGGAAATACGGAAATACAGGGTTTTTTTTTTTTTTTTTTTTTTTTGAGACAGATCTTTTAAAACATAAAGTAGAGTGATTTTTAAAGCCCTGTGCTGGCCAAACAAAACACAGTTGCAGGATGTATATTACCCTCAGGCTATCAGATTGCAATTTCTCTGTAAGAGGGTGAGGTATCTGAACTATATTTACTAAGAACTATTTGGGCAGAAACGCCTTCATAATTGTTTTTTTTTTTAAAGCATTGTTTTATGCAAATAAGATGAAATGGGTTGAGAAGGGTGCTGCAAAATGTATTATAATTTGGAGTCTTGAGGTGTGAAATGTGATTTAAAGAGAAAAAATTATTTGACAGTATTGTTATATAATTGGAATATCTTATTTTGAAACTGCAGGTTTTAAAATGAGTTTTAACAGTTTTAACTAGTTTTAAACCTCTAAGTACTTTATTTCTTAGTTTTGATCTCCAAAATGTTGAGTCACAGGAAACATCAAAATAAATAAAATGCTATGAAAACATTTGGAAATGTTGACACCTTTTTGATTAAACAGATTATGCTCTGTGTTCTGCTCAGAATGAGAGCATTTCTATATCTTTCTTGGAACCAACAGTCCCACTGGAAAATTTCCTTTTCAGTTGCTGTCCTGAGGTTGAAGGAAAACTGACTTATAAATTCTGGGAGTGATTTTACTTTTTTTCTGTCTAGCCAGCGTTGTTTTGCTTTGTCTTTAATGCACCCCTGGCTTTTTCAAAATAAAAGAATACTAAGAAATGTTTGTGTAGCAGTTCACAGTTGGGAAGTAGTTTCACAAAATATTATTCAGGTAATCTTAATAGCAATACAGTAAGGTTAAATAATACCATTATTGTCCACATATTACAGCTGAGTAAGTGAGTGTGATGTGCTTAAGTGACTTAACCAAGATTAGAACAAATAAGTGATGATGTAAGCAATGCTGGCAGTGGCCTGATTCTACAGGCTGGAATTTTCACCTGTGAAACAAAATTCTAGAACCTTCTTTATGTTCCTTCAGTCCCTTTCTATCCCAACAATCTATCAATGGCACCAAATAAAATACTATATTATGCAGAATAGTATCGAGTCCTGTAAGACATCATTATAAGTGGAACATCAATCTAAAAGTGAGGATGTCTGGAATGGTTAGGTCATTTTAAAGTTCTGTTAATCTCTAAAATCAAAGAGTCTAATTTTGGAGAATTTAGACTGTGAACTTGTGAAAAAGGGAGCTGAAAAGGTTTCATCACCTTATAGACAAATGGACCCTCCTTTTTAGCACTGAACCACAATGCTTTGTACATAGTTCATCTTTTATGAACTAAATTTAAAATTTGACAGCCCCTCTACTACATTCAGCTTATAAAATCTTCTAATTTTGGTCCACTAAAGATGGACCAAAATTAGGTAAAAATGATATGAAATTTCAGTGCTTCTTCCTCACTTTTTTCCCTTTCTATTACTTGTAGATTTTATGCCATATTTTAAAGCCAAGAATTATCAGGGAATAGCTTGAAGAAATTTCCAGATCAAATGAATTAGTACTAGTAATACTAGCTAATGCTGTGTTGGTCTCTTGGCTTATGAGGATGGGTAGACAAGGCTGTGTGGGTCTCCTCAAACATTTCATTTGGTTGTCACTCCCCTTGAAGAATGATAATGAGTAGATATTGCACAGGGCCAGTTTGCAGTGCCAGGAGGTGTACAGTCCTCAGAAGGTTCTTCACTGCATAGACCTGTATGTTTAGCCAATGAATTTTCTACTTTCTACTGGAAATTTGGAATACTTTGTATGTTAGTTCTGCCATTTCCGACCCAAGAGATGATAAATCTATTGCATCAGAAAGAAGAGGCTGTAAAGTATTATAATTACTTCACAGTATTTACCCCAGCAGTGATTATCTTTCAGAGAAACCCTTGTTAATATTATATTAATTTTTTAATGTTAAAAAATAATGAAAGGTTCAGAGGTGCAATAGCTCAAAGAAATGTAATAGGGGTAGTAATGTCATGCAGTCCTGTGTGAGTGCTATGCATCTGCTTTAGAGCAGGCAAACCCGCCATGCCTGCAGGTGTTTGCCTCAGGTCCCTGCCCTTGGGAAGTCTGAGAAAACCTACAAATGAAGGCAGAGCCCCTAGTAGCCAAAATTACCCTATGGGACCATTGTAAAAGGGAGTAACTATTTTAGACCTGATGAACTGTTGAATGGTACACGTATATAAGGAGTGGGGTGGGTAGTGAGTGCCTCACATTGATATTTCTATGAATGTATGCTAAAAACAGATTCTAGAAGACCTAACCTTTTATTTCCAATTTTCCTCTCATTTTGAAAGTTGCTTTTAGATCCTTCATTTTTCTCTATTACTGTTTAAAATTTTATAGCTGTGGCAGAACTTTAGGGGATGCTATAGTAGTTTTGTTTCAAAACTAGTTGAAGAGCAAAATGGAAAAAGTAAAGCAACAAGGCAGTAACTGGTTATTAATTAAACCTAAGTTTTCAAATGGTCAGTAATGGTAAGAATGGCAAATGTTATCCGTACTATCCAGTTATATAGGAAATATAGATTTGTTCATTTATGTATACATGGATTCATCCCATAGCAATAAAATATGAACAATGCTGAGATGTTTTACTGTAGTGCCTGTCATCCCTGTGTAACAAATTATCTTAAAAGCAATTTTCTATTAGATTGTGTATTTTCAAAAAAACACTTTGCATGATGAAATTTGCCAGCTGTTTTAAGATTTTTCTGATACTCTCAAAAATAAAAATTGATGTTTTGGAACAATTCTTCAATTATCTTTAAAAACTATTTTTTTCTTACTTTCCACTGTTTTCTGAATTTTTACTGTACCTTTTTAAACTATTTCCAAACAACAGTAGGAGTTATTGTTCTAAAGTCATGCTTCTAATAATGTTAAAATAGTATTGTTTCTGAGATTCATCTCCATGTTCTGAAGAGAAATCATATAAAAGCTGTTTGTAAAACTCATCCCATTATTTGAGTGCCAAGTTAAGTGACACAAGTGTATTGCTTCTGACTCACAGATAACTGCAATACAATCAAACAAAGCAGGGTATTTTTGTTGTTCAGAAAACATTTGGCTCAGTGGTTTTGTTCCTTTTCATATCAGAAATATCACCACCAATAAACACAACAACAATAACAACAAAAATAATTTTGGTTACCAATTTCCAATTAGTGTTAAAATTCAAGGAACCAACAAAAAGACTGTGTACTCTGAAGGCCAAGACAATCTCCTGAACACTGGTTTCCTCAGCTCCTGCTAATATCAAGAATTAGTTTATGGTTAGATTAACTTAGGCTTTTAAATAACATTAATGATTTTAAAACACTGGATGAATTCTCATGTTTCAGGGGATATGAACAAGTCCATTCCCTTGTATTTAAACAAAACACAATTTTGCCTTTTGCAGCTCTGCAAAGGTTATTGTTATTTACTATGCATCAATAAATAAACTTTCAATTATCTTGGTAAGCACATCCAAAAATAGCATGAGAATCAAAAGGCAATGGGGTATCCAGTAATTGTTCCAAATAGATAATTTTGATAAATACGGTCTTTGCTTAATTTCAAGTGAAAAAGAAATCTTATGAAATTTAGTTTTGCTCGAGTTAAACTATGCAAAAATACCCTATGAAATGGACACTCTATTTTATTTTAACTGTATACTACTGTCTTTTACAGTGATTATAACTTATTAAAATCATTTTTGCCTTTTATGAAAAATACATTTACAAGAAAACATTATTTAAGCGAATACACATGGGGAGTTCCTACCTCCCGTGTTTTTTTAAAAACAAATTAAGCAGTTTCATTTGAGTTAAAAAGTATATTTCTTCATAATGTTTGTTATGTATGTTTATTAACTTATGCCAACAATGGCTTAGCTCAGCGAACTGAAAGGAAGACATCCTTTAACTTGTGTGTGCGTACGTATGTGTGTGTGTTGTGCTAAATTCCATTGCCTATACTTCTTAATTATTTGTTGAGCCCTTTAAGGCTTTTTTTTCATGTTTTTCTGTATCAAACTAATCACATTTATGCTCACAGTATATGCGTGTTCTTATTTTCTCTACTCTGTATTTTAATAGTATTTTAAAGAAAAAAACCATAATAGAAATTCCCTAGAAATAATTTACAGGACTAATGAATTTGTAGGTCTCTTAGACAGTTCTACATTACAGTCACATTAATATTCTCTCCTCTTTATAAGGCTTGAAGTAAATCCCATGACACTAGAAGAATTTAGATACTGATTACTTGCGATTGGTTCCTGGTGATTTGCTCTTAATAATTTCCAGTTGAATTTAATGAAAGTATGATTCCTGAAATGCTGCTTCATTAAAATTGCATCTTTTCCCCTTTAAGTGTGGTTTCGGTCATTTCACCCATTTTGCGGTGTGTTTTCCTCCCCCTTAAAAAGTAATGATTGAGAAAGCAGAAATAATTAAGAATACCACTTTAATTCTTCCTAGAACTTATCCTCAGAGTTTCTCTGAGTGAAATGATGCAAGCTGCATTTCATCAGGATTTTATAATACTATTTTCCCATTTGATGAGATTATTAAATAATAGATAAAGTTTTAAAACATAAATATGAATATTGGGGGTAGTTGAGGGAAACTGAAGAAAGAATCTGTTGCATATACAAGAGAACTGAGTGAGGTCTTTAGAATTTTTAGTTATATATATATATGTTGATTAAGTTACACTGTGCAGCATTCAGACTTAATTTAACTGAGTTGTGATTTGCAAATGAATATCTACATGGATCCTTTTTAAAAATCAGAATGCAAATGAGTACAATTGCAGTAAAATATATTTGCAAATGAATCCTGTTGCTTTATTCATTTATTGTGTAATTACTGCAATCCTTCCCACCTTGTTTTCAGTATTTCTTAATCATTAAGTCGGAAGCATGACAGCAGTGCCAGCCCTGGCATGATTCTCTTTGACTAAAACCTTGTAAATTAACACAATTAGCACAGCATCATCCTGCTAATTAACTTCCAGTGTCTGGTGCAGTGGTTTTGCAAACAAGGAAGAGGGAGTCAGAAGGGAATCAACATGCCATTCTGTTACCAAACTGTGTGTTATGTTCAGTTTATCGCAGTAAGTCAAAGCCGGCCATGTCAGAAGCCAGAGTCAGGCAGTGAAGAGCCACAGAGCTTGGAGGAGGAGCACAGAAGGGGGTAGAAGCTGACAAAATAGATTGTAGTAATTCAGAAGGGGGTTGATGCCACAGATGCTTCATGTAGACCAGGCCTCCTCCTTATCAAGGCATGTCTGCCAGAGGGCACAAGACAGTTTGCAAAATTCACTTCGGGTAATACAAAAAAGATGAAGGAGGGCTGCTTAATATAGCTGTGCCAGAATCGGAAGTGTTAAACCAAGCAGAGATTAGACTGGGATGAGCCAGCAATGGGAAAAAGGAGAACAGGGTACCAGTCCTCTTCTGTAACTAACTGTATGTGAGACCTTGAGGGTACATTGTAAATCACTTTGGGCCCTGGCTTCCTAATCTGTGAAATAAGGTAATTTCTAAAGTCTCTTTACAATTTAAAATTCAAATTATTCTGACTGCTTAGTATTTTTTTCTTAAATAAGAAAATACTCATTTTATAGTTTGCTACATAGTCCATTTGCTTCACTTAGTAACCCAGCAGATGATAGAATTACCCAGACCATCTCATTATCTACTTGTACTCCTCTAGTATATGCCCTACATGGTTTCCTATAGAAATTGAAAGAGTTAGAATCCAGAATCTCTCTCCATTCTTATCTTCCCTTTCCCCTCGGTTTCCTTTCTCTCTCTCTCTCTCTCTGTCTCTCTCTCTCACACATATATTTTATATATAGATAGATAGATAGATAGATAGATAGATAGATATAAAGATGTGTAAGAGAGGATGTGTATAAATACACACACACACACATATTCTCCCCTTAGTACCTTGCAGGCTATAAGGGGAGGAGGGATTATAAGAGAAGGAGGGAGAACGCTAGAAGACCGACAGACAAGTGATGCTTGTTTTTTTTTTCAGAGCCTCAACAACACAACTGAGAGGCAGAAAGGAGCCAGTTGTAATTCATACCGAGTTGTAGGCTTTGTGCGATGAAAGCGATGGAGCGCTGCCTGGGAGATTGCTTTGCTGCACTCCACGAAGCAGATTTGAAACTGTCGTGGACCACTTTAGATGAGAGTTGGATTATGGAATGACCTGCTATGTCTGTGTCATATTGTTCTGCGCAGGGAGCATTATACTGTGCTAACTAGGTGTTCAGTACCAAATAAGAGAGGTATCCTAGATGTGATCTGTCAGCTGTGTCTCATTTTTATATTGCTTAAAATGTAAAACAGAAACTGTGATGTGAACAGACAGAATAGCTAGATATTGTACATGTTAATACTGCCAGGTGCAAGATATTTAAAATATTTGGTTATTTTAAGAACCTATGATTGAATTCTAATTTGACAGGAATATGTGTGTACATATATATGTGATTGTGTATGTCCGTATAGTAAGTAAGCTGATGGGCTTGACAGAAATAGATTTACTTATTCCTTAAAAATGCAAAAAATATAGGTAAGTACAGAGTTATATTTTAAACTCAGTGTGTTTTTTAAACAGGGCTGAAGTTTAGTCCATTTTAAAGAGTACTTACTATAGGGATCATAATAGGTATGGTAAACAGTGTAGATCTTTTACAGTAGGCATATCATTAATAGAAAATAATAGGTAACAAAAGAAGTTGGGGGAAAAGCTTTAAGAGTTCTGATGCCTATCTAAGTAAATTAACTTTCTTCCCCCCAAAATTCTTAGGCTTGAAGATGCAGTGGACGCCAGAGCATGCCCAGTGGCCAGAACAGCACTTTGACATCACCTCAACCACTCGGTCTCCTGCCCACAAAGTTGAAGCCTACAGAGGTCATTTGCAACGCACCTATCAGTACGCCTGGGCGAATGATGACATATCTGCTCTGACTGCATCCAACCTACTAAAAAAATATGCAGAGAAGTATTCCGGCATTTTGGAAGGTCCTGTGGACCGACCTGTACTCAGCAACTATTCAGACGCACCATCAGGACTAGTGAATGGTCGGAAAAATGACAGTGAACCCTGGCAGCCTTCCTTGAATTCAGAAGCAGTTTATCCCATGAACTGTGTTCCGGATGTTATCACTGCCGGCAAAGCTGGAGTCAGTTCAGCCCTCCCTCCAACAGATGTCTCTGCGAGTATAGGGAGCTCTCCTGGGGTAGCCAGCAACCTGACAGAACCTAGTTATTCAAGTAGTACCTGTGGAAGCCACACTGTACCCAGTCTTCATGCAGGGCTCCCATCTCAGGAATATGCCCCAGGATACAACGGATCATATTTGCATTCTACTTACAGTAGTCAGCCAGCACCTGCACTTCCTTCACCTCATCCGTCTCCTTTGCATAGTTCTGGGCTCCTACAGCCCCCGCCACCACCTCCTCCGCCACCAGCCTTGGTCCCAGGCTACAATGGGACTTCTAACCTCTCCAGTTACAGCTATCCGTCTGCTAGCTATCCTCCTCAGACTGCTGTGGGGTCTGGGTACAGCCCGGGGGGGGCACCGCCTCCACCTTCAGCGTACCTGCCTTCAGGAATTCCTGCTCCCACCCCCCTACCCCCCACCACTGTTCCTGGCTACACCTACCAGGGCCATGGTTTGACGCCTATTGCACCGTCGGCTCTGACAAACAGTTCAGCAAGTTCTCTCAAAAGGAAAGCTTTCTATATGGCAGGGCAAGGAGATATGGACTCCAGTTATGGAAATTACAGCTATGGCCAACAGAGATCTACACAGAGTCCTATGTACAGAATGCCCGACAACAGCATTTCAAACACAAATCGGGGGAATGGCTTTGACAGAAGTGCTGAAACATCATCCTTAGCATTTAAGCCAACAAGCAGCTAATGTCCTCTGAACAGCAAAGGAAATTCAGCAGCCAGTCCAGTAGGGCTCTGACCCCTCCTTCCTACAGTACTGCTAAAAATTCATTGGGATCAAGATCCAGTGAATCCTTTGGGAAGTACACATCGCCAGTAATGAGTGAGCATGGGGACGAGCACAGGCAGCTCCTCTCTCACCCAATGCAAGGCCCTGGACTCCGTGCAGCTACCTCATCCAACCACTCTGTGGACGAGCAACTGAAGAATACTGACACGCACCTCATCGACCTGGTAACCAATGAGATTATCACCCAAGGACCTCCAGTGGACTGGAATGACATTGCTGGTCTCGACCTGGTGAAGGCTGTCATTAAAGAGGAGGTTTTATGGCCAGTGTTGAGGTCAGACGCATTCAGTGGACTGACGGCCTTACCTCGGAGCATCCTTTTATTTGGACCTCGGGGGACAGGCAAAACATTATTGGGCAGATGCATCGCTAGTCAGCTGGGGGCCACATTTTTCAAAATTGCCGGTTCTGGACTAGTCGCCAAGTGGTTAGGAGAAGCAGAGAAAATTATCCATGCCTCTTTTCTTGTGGCCAGGTGTCGCCAGCCCTCGGTGATTTTTGTTAGTGACATTGACATGCTTCTCTCCTCTCAAGTGAATGAGGAACACAGTCCAGTGAGTCGGATGAGAACCGAATTTCTCATGCAACTGGACACTGTACTAACTTCGGCTGAGGACCAAATCGTAGTAATTTGTGCCACCAGTAAACCAGAAGAAATAGATGAATCCCTTCGGAGGTACTTCATGAAACGACTTTTAATCCCACTTCCTGACAGCACAGCGAGGCACCAGATAATAGTACAACTGCTCTCACAGCACAATTACTGTCTCAATGACAAGGAGTTTGCACTGCTTGTCCAGCGCACAGAAGGCTTTTCTGGACTAGACGTGGCTCATTTGTGTCAGGAAGCAGTGGTGGGCCCCCTCCATGCCATGCCAGCCACAGACCTTTCAGCCATTATGCCCAGCCAGTTGAGGCCCGTTACATATCAAGACTTTGAAAATGCTTTCTGCAAGATTCAGCCTAGCATATCTCAAAAGGAGCTTGATATGTATGTTGAATGGAACAAAATGTTTGGTTGCAGTCAGTGATAACTTCTTTAGAAAAAAAAATGTAATGAATGTTGGCACACACACATAAAACCTGCTACATAGGGAATAGAGCCCCTTTCCAGTAGTGTTTAAATTGCAAAGGGTACTGGGGAAGATGACGATTAAGTTGCATCTTTAGAGTCAGGGTAGATTTGGAGGAAAAGTGCATCAAATGAGAGCTTCTGATTTGAAAGCCCCAGATGACAGAAAGTATATGTGGATGCTCAGTTCTGTTCAAGCTAGACAACACTCACCAAGGAGCAAGGTGCAAGTGTGTTGATTTCAGAAGGACATGAACCTCGTGTGTTGATTCCATTCTGCTGTTCTCGAGATTTAGTTGCTGTCAAGTGCCTGGAGTGGTGCTTTATTTTTTTGTTTGCCTCACAATTACATTGGTGGCATGTGCTAATATAAAGAGCTTTAACTTCAAACATTATTGGACTAAAGAGATGAACAGTTGTGTTATGACAGAAAACCAGATTTTTGCCATTTTAAGAGCAACAGTATTCCTCAATCCTGTCTGTTCTGCAGTATTAAGCTAAGAACAGGTAAAACAGGGTAACGGTAATCTGGACCTTAATTTCTGCAGTTCATTTCTTTTAATGTTCTTGTCTGCAAAAACTCAGGAAAGTGATTGTGATTTGTACAGTACCTCAAAGGAATGTGTTGAAAGCACTATGTACTGCTGAGAGTAATAGGATAGGCTTCAATGTTACTTTATATTAAAATGTATGTTTACCTCAACAATTGGAAAATAGCAAGGAAAATTACTTTGAATGTATCCAGAAAAATACTGAAGTGTGATACAACTGAATATTTACAGTTTAAAGTAGAAATGGAAGGATTTTTTTTAAGTTCTTTTACTAATTATGGGGAATTAACCAGAGCAGAATAATTCTTTATGTCAATAACTGCAAGAGTTCTTAGTACATTGCTCCTTGATAATTAAGTGAAAATGTTCTTAAAAGGTACACTGGTTAATTGAAAGCTACTTACTCAGTTTGTGTTAGTGTCTAGACCTGTCAGCCACAAGACCTGTTTAGGACCCTGAAAGTCACAGTACCTAAAAACTATGACTGCCTTTTTATTGCATAGGTGGTAGTGGTGGTGATGGTGGTGGTAGTTTGCAAGTTCTCTCTTAAAACTGCTGGGAATGGTGTCATTCTATTCACTAATCTAGCTTATAGACTTGCCGTGCTATTTGATAGAATGCAGAGGATAGCAACCAAAACAAACACACAAATAAATAGAAACAAAAACCAACCAACCAATTTACATACATACATATATATATATATATATATATCCACAAAGAACCTCTCCATCTCCTCCCCTTCTTTTTGACTCCACTCTTGTCAGTGCAATTTTGCTTCTCATTTTGAAATCTGGGCTGTAGTGCTCCTGCTTTATTTCTACCTCAGTTTTGTTACATTTCTCTTGGAAAGTAAAGTAGAAAATTGGAAGTGGACACACACACTGCAATGTAGCTTGCCAAACATGTTCCTTTGTTTTCTTCCGTCTTTCACCATAAATCTAGTTTCCAAAAACATCAGCATGTATGCTTACTTCCACTTCAGTCTACCAGCCCCACCCCCACCCATGACATAAGTGGCATTTTTCTTAATTTCCTGTTTCTCTCCTGCTCTCTGTCAAGTTGTTCTTTGTATCCTTTAATGCTTTATGTGCAACCTTTCATTGATAGTGGGCTGATGTTTGGCAATGCTTCTGAACAGTCACAGTGCAGGCTGTAGCTTTCCACAGCCACTGCCCATGCATAAGCAGAACAGCCTGGCCTTTTGAATGTATTTTCCTGGGTTTTTTCCCCTTTTCTTTTTTTAGTTTAGAGATGCAGTAACAAAACTGTTGCAAAGCACTGGCATTTTATGTATTCAATAAATAAGTGATGTAATTTTTTAAAAAAATTTAAATAAATGCAATGAGAAGTCCCAAGAAAGGTCTTTCTGTTTTTTGTTTTTTTCTTACAAAAGTTTTTACTGCTCTTATCCACAATGTCCTATTCTCTGAAACACTTAACATAGAGAAAGCTAGTGAGGGATTTCTTGTTTCTGAAATTTTATGATACTTGATCTTTACTCCCCTTTTTTATTTTTTTAAGTTGCTAAAAACTGAGCAGTTGAACCAGAATTTAATTTACTATGACATTCTGTCAATTAAAACTGTGCTTAAATATAAATATTCCATATTAAAAAGCAGTGCCTTTCATTAAGGATACAAAAAATAATACTTAAATAAGCCCTCTGCTTTTCACAAGTGAATAAATGCTACAATCGTGTTCTGGGTCTACCCTGCGCATCCCTTGTAAGGAAATTCTAATATCCACATTAACTTGTAGGTTCATATTGATCTCACTGACAAGTTTACTTTTGCACAGTGCTGACCTATTTTCTGACTTTTAGACATTGCATTTCATTTCCGCCAACATGCTGTGTTCACTTGAAAGCGTCTGGCAAGTTTTGACAAACCCAGTCTTATTTAGACAACTTTGGAAAATCCAATATTGACCCACATTTTTTGTGGCTAGTAAGATTTAATACCAAATATGTGACTGCACTATTGTGTTTTACACTCATTTATAAAACTGAAAATAAATTGAAGTGATACATCTTGGCTTTTAGCTTTAAATGACTTAAAAATTAGAGGTCTGAGTGACTTAAAAATTAATTTGAGATACGAGTGGTCAAAAATCCATGTATTTAGGAGAAGCTGAAGTCGTATGTGGTTTTCATTTAGCCTCACGAAATCCAAGATGTGATCTCTTAGGAAATTGGGCATGTTGAAGAAATGAAGATCTGCTGGAGGAGATATGGCTGACCTTTGAGTAGATAGTGCTCTCCTGTGATTCTTTGATTCTGCATGGAAGCATTATGAGCTCTTCTAAAAACTAGCTTAATAAAGAGCTCTATTCTGACCATCCGTTCTGGAACTTGGAGTGGGGGTGGGGTACCACATCCTTGGAAGTGAATGTGTACAGTTGGTGATAGTACAGCTGAGTAATCGGGCTTCATACTCTTGGCCTCTTTTTGACTGCTAAGAATTTGGAGAAGGCTATTAATGAAGGTAAGGTAATGAGCCAGTCCAAATCCCTCACTGTCTGGCTAAGAGATTGAGCCATTCCACTTTACAGACCCTAATTCCCTTCTTTCCAACTGCAGTAACATTTTCAACAGGGACAAAAAGGAAGTGAAGGAAACCACTTCAGTATTGAGATCAATAGAAATTCAAGAGGTAGTTCATAATGACCTTATATGTGACACAAATGGAAATACTCTACACTTCTGGCATGCTTCTCTCCCAAATATTTAGAACATTAGTAACAATATGAAAAACTTTGCTGACTGAGCTGATCAATGGAATGTGAAGGCAGTATACTTTAAGGCTATTTACTTTCACACAGAATGTTTATCTATTAGTCAGTTTGTATTCTACTCAAATGCAGATACACGGGTATAATGTTCTCTTGTGCATTTGAAACCTATCAAGGAGAAAATAAACCATTCCGCTAAAATACATAGGCCAAACACCATCTGGGCAAGTGATAAAAGCTATCCAGAGGCTATGCTATGTAAAATAGCAAGGTCAATTTACATGGGTTGCATAGTACTTGGCTATGCAGTTTTCAAAAGAACACATCCAAAAAAAATCCAAATTGGTTCCTATAATAGGTCTTTGTAAATTTAAATATATTTGTGGGTTGGAAAATATGTTTTTAGAGACACTTAGAATTTCTTTCTCTAAAAATGTATCCAACTCCAAGCAGAAAGAGACTTCTGTAATCCCATTCTCATGTTTCTTAGCAAGAATTGGGTAGCATGAACATTGAATCTGTATTTTGCAAAGTGAAAGGGACGCAGTGTGTTGAACTATTGAGGCCACTAAAGTAAAGTTCTAATATATATATATATAAATATAAAATTAGTGTGTGTGTTTGTATGTGTGTATGTGTGTGTGTTCTTTCACCACCTATTTGAACTTTAAAACAAATGTCTTTCATTATTCAGAAGCAACTTGTTACTTCCTTTCTTCATATATGCAGAGATACACATGATCATTTTACAATTCAAAGTGTTTTAATGTGTTTTTTTTTCTTTTGAAACGTAAAGCCTCAGTTGTTGAATCACCTGCCGATTTTTATATGAAGCACATTAGCAAACCTGGAGCTATTAGTATTTCAGAATTCACAACCAGCTGTACTT